>NW_010144541.1:15451-15666 GCF_000699245.1 Pterocles gutturalis
AACAGATTGTGAAAAAAACAGCCTTGCTTTTGTTTAGTAGCAATATTTTCAAAGTTCTTGAAGCTGGTATGTCAGCCAGCTTCAAGTTCTTCAGGAAAAAACACATATAGTCATTAATAAAATATATGCTTGGAGTGCAATGTGCTGAACTACAAGTAATAAGCTCTATTAATACAGTTGCAACGGACTACTTAATTACAATTAGTTTTGAATCT
>NW_010144542.1:0-30665 GCF_000699245.1 Pterocles gutturalis
GGGGCACAAGGCGTGCGAGGAGCTGTCCCACTGCTGGGTCAGGGCGCTGGGAGCAGAGCACTGCATCGCGCTGCAGGGTCACTGCCTGGGCACGCTGAGAGATCATCGGCTGTTGGGTGCCAGGTGGTGAATTATTTGCTAGGAGCCACCCTGGGCTTTTCAATAATATTTCCGTAAAATGAAGCAGGTAAGAAGAGGAATAGCGTTGGGTAAAACAGGGTGAGGAGTCTTATAATAATAAGTGGTGCTGTGCTGTAATTTGCAAGCAAGGAGGCAGATTTTCAGAAGTACTTGGTCAAACTAACCCAGCATACAGAAGCTGATAGTCTTTTGGAAATCTAGCCATGTGTTTTGGTGCTTTTCATGGATGAGAGCTTTTTGGGTTTTTTTTTTCTGGAAGCATGAGATGTGATTATGGTTCAACCTGCTGTTGGTTTAAGTAGTCAGGACTTTACCCTAGGATATTGTCATTGCCAGCGCTGACATTCAGAGCGTCCACTGACTACAGCATAATAATTAATGCAACTGATTCTGTTTGCCATGGTATTTGTTACTAAGTGGTCAGTGTGGTATCTGGGCAGGCATTTATTAGATTTTTGTTCCTGTGCTCTTGTCAGGTCCAATCTGTGTTTCCTCTGTTAATCACTGATTTGCAAGTTTATGTGCTTCTGGCTTTCTTTCCTCCTGGGAGAGGAAGCAACTATTACAAGTAAATAAATGATGTAAAAACAAGTGGCTCTGCCCCATCTAATACCAGGCACTGCAATCAGAGTCCAAGGAAATTCATTTAATGGAGGACTTAGGAGACTCCAGGGTATCCAGAGAAGGCAAGAAGAACGTTAAGTCAGTTGAGTGTTTTGATTGCCTTGAACAAAAATTCTTACCGCGCTAAGCATTTAAAGTAGCATACCATAAGTGCTAACTGTTTCTTTGTGTAGGATTGTGTGTCAGTCATAACCATTAAAATGGTTGTGTTATTTGTAACCGTAACATACCGGATCTTTTCATTGTGATGGCATTTTCTGTGAGAGGAAAGTTTTGTAGACGCATCACAATCGTACATGCAGTGTGCAGCAGTGCCAGTCTGAGGGGATGGTTCCTCACAGAGGAGTAAGCTATCCCTATTCTGTTTGCACTGGGAGTGTGTGTCTAGTACCCTTGTAATTGCTTACGATGGTTTCATAACATACCAGCTGAATGAGGTGGCACCCTAGACTCTACCTACTGCTTCATTTAATTTCTTCATCCATTTATCTTATGTCCTTGAGAGCAATCGCTGAACAGTTTGGAGAGTAGGTGCAATCACCTCTGACAGGCAGTTCAAAGAAGGGGAAAGCTCTCCTCTCTGTTTGCTTGCTTGCTGAAAAATTATACTTTATGCAGCTGTAAAGAGTTAAGCATCCCCACAGATGAGCACAGGTATGCACTTACTGTGGAATCCATTTAGTAGGTGGGTTAAGTACAATCATTGAAGGGTTTATTTTGCCAATAAAACATATTCTGTGTACCCTTGCTGTTTTTTTAACTGGTAAGCTAACATCCTTCCATAGTATTATTGATTCTGTAACCACATAATAATTTTAAATATAGAGTGCAAGAATAAATCAAAATAATCTAAATTGTTAAGTACTAACAAAACCAACTTTAATTTTTAATTTTAAACAAAATTAAAACTTTTCATTAAAATATTTTGGTCTTTAATGAGGATGTCCTGATTTCAGACCACAACAGAGGATAATGATAATGAATTTTAGTCTGTGTGTACTCATGCTGAGCAAAATTTGGGTCCTTTGATAAATGTTCCCATCCTAATACAGTATTATTTTAATTAGTACATTGCCAGACCGGACCCTGCATCTTTTCACAAATGAAGACTGGGATGCCCAGAGAGAGTGCATCTCATTTGTTACCCAAGGTCAAATGGTAAGCCAGGTACATCCCAGAATAGAAGCAACATCTTGTGATTTGAAGCACTGGAAAATGCTACCTCCTGTAATTTGATTGTGCGTATTCTCACATGGCTCATGTTTTCTTGTTTCCCATGTTCTTTTTTTTTTGAGGACACTGTGCAAATATTTCCAGCACAAAGTGAAATCCATTCCTTACATTGAAATATAGCCGCTGCTGCCTGCATGGTTGTTTTTTTCCTCTGAAGAAGTCAAATGGTGACCTATATACAAGAAATTGCTTGCCCTTGAAGAAAGGCTTTTTGAGCAAATTTTATGATTTATGTTGTGGGTTCAATTTTTTTTTTTTTTTTTCCCCAGGCAAGGAGGGAAGGAGACTGGTTTGTTGCAGTAAATGGCAGTTTAGCTCAGCTGCTCTGTCCTGGTGCTTCAGTTTCTTGCTAAAGAGTCTTGGTGTTTTGAAGCTTCATGTGTTCTTCAGAAAGTTAATGGATTGTCCTGAAGGATCCAGTAGGTTGAATAGCATTGACCTCATACGAAGAAGGCATTTGCATTCAGCCAGTTTTCAGAGTTTTAGGCTAATACAGCATTTTTCCCTGATGAATTAATTGGAATTTTTTTGCATGAGTAAGGATTACTTCAACAGTCAAGGCTTAACAGGAACTGACTTTCATGATGCACTATACATTAGGAAAGATGTTTGTTTTCATCCTTTCTTTAATTTCCATTACATTGTACTTGGTGCTTCCTAGGCAGAGATGGGTAAAATATTATTTTGGTAGAAACAATGTGTCATTTGTACAAGGTATGTATAAATAAGGTGCATGCACATTAGCTGTCCTTAACTGCTGTGTTTTCACTGTTCAGGGGAAATTTTGTTTCTGTTCTGTCTTCTTTGTGTACCTCTTTTTCTGATTGTCGGTTCGTTATATTTCTTGGGGAAATCTGTCAGTCATGCTTTTAATTCTCTTCACTCAGTCTCTATTTGCTTGTGCAAACAGTAGTAAGACACCCGTAAAATGGTAGCCCCATCCCCCTGTTCAGATGGTATTTTATCCTGTCCTCATTTTTTCTCGGTGATGTTTCTGTCCCATTTCGTGGTTGATGGAGCATGGTGTGTCTCGGTAGTTGAACTTCCTTCTGGCGACGGAACTGTCAGATGATGGAGGAAAAGGTAGAGAAGTTCAAGTGGCTTCTTGCATCACATCACCATCTGCTAAGATGTTACAGCCTTTTGGCACAACTCTGGTTTTCTTCCAATAAGTGACTGAACCAATGGGCTTGACTGGCTCTGGGTTGCAGCAGAAAAGACAGTGTTGGATAGCAGCGTACCGCGTAGGAGGCAGGGCAGCATTTTGAATGACTGCCTGATGCTATGGTTTCATTAGAGACTGTAGATTTGAAAGACATTGGGGACACCATAAGAAACCCTTGCCTGCAGTTGCAGTGCTGACAGACTGAACCAGCACACTCTGCCTGCAACACGGCCAAACCAGTTCCCTCAGGGACTGAGCCACTGGGGTGAGTCTTGAGAGCCTGCAGAGACTTTGGGCTCTGCCATACCACTACGTGGGTAAGCTTTCTGTCTCTGTGGCAGAGGGGCATCTCAATTTCCATTTCCAACAAATGTGATGTCATGATGTGGTGTGTGTTTCCGAGGTTGTTGTCCTGTCACAGGGAGGTTATAGTTCAGATGTTATTCTGCTATGGGATGCCCAGAGAGGGCAATGGTCTTTCTAGCAGGACTTCATTGAGCATAGCGCCCTGCTAAAAACCATACTTACCCTGGCTGCTGTCTGTCACCCAGAGCCTGTTTCCTCTTGGACCTCACAAGATTGAAAATCAAGCTGACCAACTTCACCTGGTACACGGTAAACAGAAATAGCACTGCTGTGCGATGCCTGGGATCTGGGTGCCACAGCAAGGGAAGCGTGAGGCAGGACTGGCTTTACAAGGCAGTGGAACAGACTGATGGTGCTGTGCATGGGACCTGACAGGTCCAGCTAGTGTATTTCATAATATTTTGTGAGAGGATATATAAATGAATGGAAAATATTTTTTTCAACTCTGCAGACAACTTCAGATTATATTAGGTGTTCCTCAGGGTCTTCCCTCCAGCTAGTGTTTAAAGACTGTTGCAGGTTACTTTGCTCCACTTTTTTTTTTTTTTCCCCCAGTCTCTTAGAAAAAAATTCAAAAAGTGTGAGAGGAAGGAGCTTCCTGAATCCTGCCTAGAACATGTTCATTTAGCACTCTTTAAACTGCAGTGTAAATGTATTCATGCTGAACATAGTGTTTATGAAAGACATTTGATGGGTTGGTCTTGGAAAGGGAGATCTGCAAAATACCCACAGAAGAGATGTACCTCCAAGTGCTGTAGCACAGGGTCCCTGTGTTGGGCTTTTAATCTCGCCTATACTGAAAGGGAAGGTTGTCCTTTGAGATGGAATTTCATTCCTTCTCTGTGCCTATTATAGTCCTTTCTCTGTGTGGAAGAATTTGCCAGTTTATCTGAAACGTGGTGTTTGAAATATCAAATATTGTGGTGCTAGCTGAAGCTCTGCTGATTTAATTATTTCATTTTACACACACCACTACACAGCCAGGATGTCTTTTTTTGACACAGATGATTAAAATGAGATACCAATAAAGATAAAAAGCTTTTGATCCTAGCCTGCCTCTTAAATGTACATTCTTCTAGCCATGTTTTCCAAAACCACACACAGGGACTAGATTTTACATGAATTTGCTTAAATTGATGAATTTAAACAGGGGTTGAAAATGGGAGTTTTCTGAAGTAAACAGTGAAACAAAAGGAATTATTTACATCTGGATTTTAGAAAGCATTCTGAAATAGTTTGGGTCTACATTTCATAATTTCTCTGTTTCTCTTCAGCACGGCAACACGAATCTTTTTTTGTTTTAAACAGCCTTCAAATTCTGAGATGAGGACACCTTGATAATGGCTGCCTGAATTCAGTTCAACACAGTGGACACTGAATATCCGGTTGTAGAGATAAAGTAGGAAATTTAGATTTGAAAATGTTAAATTTCAAGTGTATTGTTTAACTGCCAGTAAAAAGCACTCTAGTACAGAGGTTTTGGTGTGGATCCTGCCAGGATTGGAGGTCTGATTGACACAAGTTTAGCTACATACATTATATATTCTGTTGCAGAAATGCAGATTTCAACAGCTTATAGCTGAAGAGTGGTATTAATCTGCCATCGTCTTCTAAAAAGACAGTTTTGTGCAAAAGCAGTGTCATATCTCTGTACTGTTTTGCGCTGTTGGAAGAATGTTTGCCTATGCAGCAGCTTCTTTTTACTGAAAAAGCAGCCCAAGCAGTAATACTGATGTTATAATAACAGTTTTTTAACAACAACAAAAAATTATCCAGAAGCATCTCTTGTATCCAAAATAGATCTCTACTTTCCCATCCTTCTTTTAACTCCTTTAAATTTCACAGGCTGGAAGTTAACTCTTAAACTCTGTCAGTTCAGTCATCTTCCTCATCATCACCATGGAGAACTTTTATGTCACCTTTTGGAGTTTGTCTGTACTGCTCCTTCACCTGCTAGAAGCAGAGGTGTTGAACGCAAAGTGTCTTTGCCCTCTGCAGAGCAGAGTGTGCTGCCTTTGTGGCCTTCCTGGCTTGAAGATGAGATCTGTGAAACAAAACACAGGAATCGGAATGAAGGTGTTTTTGTGGAAAAGATGCTGAGCGGTTCTTTGGACCTGTGGGGTGTATCTGGTGACTGAATCTGTGGAAGCATTCAGAGCCATCAGAGTGTTTGAAGCAGAGAGTGGGGGATCTCTCCAGCTCAGAGGTGCAGAGCTTGGGTGGAAGCTGTTGTCCTTCACAGCATTAGTTACTTGTCATCAGTTTGGTGGCACACTGCAAGAAGTTTCTTAAATCTATTGCCTTAGGTTTTCAGATTTTTTGTATGTTGTATTTTGTCTGTATGTCAAAGGACTTCATTACAATACTGTGTTTCTACAGTTAGTTATGTTTGACATTTATGTTTTTCTCCGTGACAAAGGATAATAGTGATTTTTGGCATGATTCTCACAAAAGACCAAAAGCCCCAGGTAACTGTGTTAACTCACAGTTAACACTGGAATAAGACAGCAGAAAGAAAGAGGGCATCTGTGAAGTGTGTGTAGGCAGAGAAACAGGCAGGCATGAGGAAAAAAGCCATTTGACAGAGACAGAGGCTGAACAGAGGGGGAAAAAAAAGAGTCAATAAGAATGATAAAAAAGCAAAACAATAAGTTACTGGCAAAAATATAAAAATGGAAAGCTGCAGAGGGATAGGAGAATTCAAAGGTAAAGGGAAAAACCCAAGAAATAGTGCAGACCATAGAGCAGGGGAGATTTAAAACTAAAATCAGGTTCTCCGGCAAACTGATGTGGATCTGATGGCTAAGTACTTGATTTAGAAGAAGATAAAAGTTCAACAGAAGAGTAGAGACAGGGAGAAAATGGGTTAGGGAGCAGGCAGAAGAGTAAACTACATTTTGTTGAGGAAAATTACTATTTTTGTCTGCCTGTTTTTTGTTTGTCACTCTTCTGTCACCATATTCTCTTTGCATAGGCTCATACACTTACAAAAATAGCAGTCATCACATTCAGTGCTTGCAAATTCAGAGCACAACATTATGTCTTATATTCCATATTTTCTTCTTCTAAGGGATAACTGAGATAACTACTTGATGTCTGGAAGCAAATATGGGGATTTCCGTGAACATTGCTGTACTTCTTCTGACACTGACGTTTTTCTATTACATGCATATAATACCATAAGTTAGTATATAACCTAAACAGTAGTGGCATTAGTAAACCTTACTTTGGTACCAGGCTAAAGAAGCAGAAATGTGAAAGACTGAGCTGCTCCTGAGAGGAAGAAAAGAGCACGAGACTAACAACAGTTACCAGTGGAAGTGTATCATCTTCAGCACTTTACAGCACTGAAACGGAGGGATAAAATTAAGCCTTAAGTTTCTCTGTAGTCATTTAATACATGTCGTTAGTACATTAGACGTGTACGTAAATCATAGTACAGCTATGCACTACAACTAGCAGGGCCCGAATATCGAAACCATCCTCTTCTTTCCTCTCTCCTCCATTAAATCAATAGGCCCTAATGCTCTCTGTTAGTTCAGCCAGTCTTAAAATCAACCCACCATCCTATTGACAGGCTGTATAAAGACTGCAGAGCAGTTTACTCAGCCAGTAAATCGCTGCCTTCAACACTGCCTCCAACCAGTAGAGATGTTGTGTAGAGTATCAGGAAGGCAATTAAAATGGGTAAGTCGCACGAGCCTGTTCTGCTGCTGCGGGAGCAGCCCTGCACAGCATGGTGTAAAGCATTTACTATTATACATGGGGGCTTTGTTTGTTAGCCAACTTCTGTATTCCACCCCCTTTTTAAAAAATCAGAATTCAATATATGCAGCCAGGTCACCATTTTTGGTAAGACAGTCTGTCAAAATGCTGCTTTGTGTCTGTCCTGCAGTTCTTTGACCATTGACAAGTGTGAGATTAAGCACCGAGTGATGTTGCGTAACCTTTTGTCCACTCCATTACAACAAAGCTCAATGAAAATACCCTGTCAAAAACAATTATTTCTTATCTATGTTGTAGGATTATTTTCAAGGGATAGTTAGTGAGCTGATTCATTTTTCTAGAAGTGTCAAGGCAATATAATTGAAATAGCTATTTCATTTCAAGCAAACATGATCAAGAAGTATCTTAATAGCAGTCCAAGCTGTTGCTGAGTCATATGATGTTTCTCAGCTTGGTATATTTTGATTTCTGAGAGCAGAACCATAAATCTATTTTTGCAGCAGATCGACGTTCCCAAATTCCTCATTTTAAGGGCTTAATATCTCTCGCTGAAGAACAATGGCTCATGAGCAGGATGGAATGGATGTCAGATAGCACTGAATGACCTAGGAAAAAAAATGCGGCAGGTAAATACACCTTCTGGCTGTCCAAAGCATTTAGTTATTCTGTGTGACTAATCTTTTTTGTCACAGAATACTTCTGTTCCCTCATTGGTACAATATTACCGTAATTGAGGTTTGTAAGTTGGGGGCATGCTGTTTCACTGTCAAGGAAATAGAAGCTGCTCTTAGAAGTGCGTGGGCCTGGGGCTCGAAGCAGCACGGGACAGTGTTTTAAGCATCTCTCCATTGGTGGCTAAGTGCAGAATTGGAGAATGGTGGGTATTACCTATTCTGTACTGGCAGTGTTCTGCAGTTTGTCTGCTCATTCCTGACAACCAAATAACACAGAATCAAAGAACTGGTAGGGACATTTAGAAGTAATTCAGGCTGCTCTCTAGCCCCCAGGCAGGTGTGCCTGTGCCATCCCTGGCAGCCTCTCTCCAACCTGCTCTTCATACTGCTCGGTGATGGGGGAGGATCTGTAGTCTGCCTTGGCTGTCCCAGACACTGTTTTGTTAGCTTCCCTGTTAGAAAGTCTAGCCTAATGACTGATCTGAATCTTGCTGTAATTTAAACCTGATATTCCTCATCCTGTCCATTGAGAAATACTGAGAAATTCTGTTCCTCCTTACAGAAGCTCTTCATATATTTCAAAACTGGTATAATTTCTACCCTAAATCTTCTCTAAACACACAATCCTAATATTTCCAGTGTTCCCATGTGTGTCATGTTTTCTACACCTCTAGTCGTTCCCATTGCACTCTGCCAGACTCCCTCCAGCCTTTCCTGGAGAGTGCCAGAAGCTGGGCACATGGTTCTGGCACAGGCCTTTCTAATTGAGCAGAGAGATAACTTTGTGTTTCTTCCAGGTCTTGTTTCTATTTATACAGCTCAGTAAGGTGTATGTATCTCACACCAGCATGACACTGACTCACATCCAGCTCATGATCTGCTATTATCCAGCAGTCTTTTAATGGGCTGCTACTCCATGGACAGGCATTCGTTAGGAAAAGCCTTTGAACAAGTGGAGTAGGTAGGGGTCCTGTAAAGCCAGGGAATCTAAACACAGGAGCTGTGCTGTGATACGCAAAGTGAGAAGCTGCTTCAACTGGAGGAGCTTCATTTCATTAATGTGAAATAGAGAATCTCCTTTCCTTTGTTCTCTGAATAAAACTGGGAATATGTTATTCTATGTTGTAATACTAGATGTGCCATTATATATCCAGGGGACATCTGTGAAGTGATAGAGTTCTTTTGTGGAAGTATAGTTGGAACAATATATTTGAGAGGACCATATTAAGTCAATTATTTTGTCCACATTAGAAACCAAGGAATTAGTGAATCCAAAGGAGTGTTTGAAGTCTGTTCTTGTGATTTCATTTTGTTGCTAATGTAAGGATGAAGCTTAGTGTTTTCTCTCTGCCTAGTTCTGTCATCTTCAGTGAAGGCCTTTTTATATATTCCTGGATTCACTAGCCACATGAGTTAATGGAAATCTATGCTTTTATAAAGTTTCTTACAGCTTCAGCCAGCATCACCAAATGTGGGGTTTTTGGCTTACCGAAACTGTCCTAACAAAAGCAAAGATTGTCTTGTAGTAGAGTTATACTACAGAGGACATGGGTTGGAAGCATCACCCATGCCGTAGATGTTCATAGGGCTTTGAGCATGCCATTTTCACTAAGATTCTTCATCCTTTTGTAAAACTAATTGCTGATCTCTAGATATTTCTGCTTGCCATCTATGAAATGGCTAATGTTATATTCAATTGGTTTGCTTTTCTAAGGCTAAGCCAGTGATTAATTAGTCAAAATTACAGTTAAAATAGCAATGGACCCCAGGATACACATTCCACATGTAACTGTTTGAATTTGATCAGAGATAAGTTGGTCAAATATGAACTCAGGGAAATTTCTTAGTAGTAGAACAGCAAAACAAACTTCTTCAGACTCTTTAAATAAATATTGATTTGTTTGTTCTTGGTCTTGCAGAGCTGAATCAATCATGAGCATTCTTATGCCAGGCTGCCATTTTTGTACATACACATTTTTTGCTATGCCAGCAAAAATACGTGGGAATAATGCTTATATAACTGCTGCGTATCCAGAAGACAAAATGCAGGCTGAGTTACAGTAGGAGTGCATTTGTCCTATTTTGATGTTGTTCTATGAGCACTGTGGGACAGCTGACTTATTTTGGTTGAACTAATATTGTGAGGTAAATTTTTAAAAAACCACACAGGTAAGCTGAGTCAAACTCAGAGTTGAATCTACAGATCTCCAGAGAAGTAAAATCCACACCATCTGTCTGACCAGTGTATCAACATACTCACTTAAATTTGGATTTGTCTCAGTCATAGTCAAAGCACGGCCAAGGCTGGAAGGCACTTCAGGAGATCTTCTAGTCCAGACCCCTGCTCAGAGCGGGGTCCACTAGAGCATGTTACTCAGGGCTGTGTCCACTTGATTTTGAATATCTCTACTCCACGACCTCCCTGGTTCCTGTATTTTGCCACCCTTGCAGTAAAAAAGCATTCTCTTTACATTTAAGTAGAATTTTCTGTCAGTGGGCACTGCTGAGAAGACCCTGGCTCTGTCTTCTCTACGCCCTCCCACCATGTGTTTATACACATTGATAAAATCTCCCCTGAGCCTTCTCTTCTCCACACTGAACAATCCCTGAGTTAACACATGGAAAACACCCATGGAAGGACAGAAATATTAAATTACTCACATAAATTGTAATTCCTGATCCTTTTGCCTCTTTCCCCAATACTAGGTTCACAATGCTGTTCCACTTCCTCTGGCTTTTCCCTAGTACCTTGGATGGGCAAAGGATCAGGGGTTTTTCAGTCATGTCCAGTCTCCTGCTGTTGCAAGCAGGGAAGAGCCCGAAGCTCAGAAGGGTCGAAAGAAGCCACTCAGTGCCATGCTGTGCCACAGAGCCTTGAACACCAGTTGCATCTCTCCTTGTCAGTCTTTGCTGGATCTGAAGAGGTTTAGTGTAAAGAATTTTTTTAAAAAAACAAAACAATCTTTGAGCGTACCATCACCCAAGGGCTTCTTCCTTGCCTGGCACCCCTGCAGCACTGAACATCTGTTAATGAAAATGTCTGGATGATTGTAAAGGGTGGGCCATACCCCACCCTAAAATGAAGACAAGAAATACCCTAAAAGTACCTGTCTCCTTGAGCTATGGAAATACTATTTCCTAAGCCCGTGTATTAATCAAACATGTCAGATTGCTGTTTTCCAGTGGAAAAGGGGAGTTCCCTGTCCCACATAATGTGTGAGGAGCCCAGGGTGTACCAGGGGAAGAAGGCAAAACCTTTTTCTGAAAGCTGAGTTATAGGCCAGGGGTGATAAAACATTCGTCCTGGCATCTGCAGATAGCCAGGATGCCCCTCAACATGGGGGCTGAGAGGGAGGTTTCTTTCTGTTGGTTTTTTTATAGTATCTTTTCCAAATTTTGCAAGACACACATCAGAGGACTTTTGTGTCCTTCTGAGCCCTTGAAGTGAAGCTGCTTTACTCCAAGGGCATCAGAATATTAAGCACACAGAATAGGTGGGAAAGCCATCTGGCAAAGAGTTGCAAATAGTTGTAGTTTGACTTAACAAGCTTGACTTGGAAAACACATTTTGTCATCTGTAGGTCCAGAAATAGCTGCCCGGAACCTCCTGTCTCACTTTGCACAGTTCCTCCTATAGGGCTGCAGGGAGTAATCGTGTAAAATGACAAATCCATCGAAAGAGAAGTGTGACACTGAGTTCTCCCAGGGTAGCAGCAACACAATGTAATATATAGCATGAGGTAATAGTAGTTCCCGTTAGTTAATTATACACCACTTTGAGATCTTCAAATGCAAGGTAATGGCTAAATGCAGTGAATGTTTATTGTTGGTGATGGCAGTATGATTTGTCTCCTGGCTCTTTGTTCTCGTCCTCCTTTCTGTGTGAGATTTGAATTCTTCTGGAGTAATCTGAACTGCACCTTCGGGCACAGCAGTCTCTTTTTCCCAAAGCAAGCTTGGTTTATACACCATCACAACTGAGAATAAGTTGTGCAAAGGGAAGATTGATAACACTTTCCTGATTTTGTTATATTACCAAATGGCAATCTTTTAACCAGGAGAAAGTACAGGTGGTGATCTCATTACTTACCAAGTAAGCTACATTTTAAAGAGCACGGTATCCCACACTTCCTCAGATTAATCCTGTGACTCTTGCTCTGCCCTTGAAATGTGGCAGTATTGAATTATAAGTGACTGTCTGTATCTGAAGTATGACTTGAATTGTATTTGGAGTTGTGGGCGTATTTCCAGGCAATGCTAATGGCACTGTGTGCTACTGGAAACTCTTTTGTTACTGGCTTTTGCTTCAGAACTGTCTTTGTTGATGTGCCTGAGAGGATCTAGGAGCCCCATACAGATCATCAGGATTTTTAATACATCAGACTGCTACCACAGTCTAAGAGTAGGGTAAAATTCAGGTGACTCAGAGGGCTCAATCACCTTCATCTGTTTTTCCTACATTACCTTGTCAGCATTCTTCTTGTAGCTTAAGTTGATATTTCATTCAGTGGCTTATTGGCGTGGCACAAATTGCTATCATCACACAAAGTAGAAGTGGCATGATGCCAGCATGGAGTTCTCCAGAATTACCTTTGCTTGAAAGCAATGCTGGTGTTACTTTAAAGTTACCGATGTATGCTTCTGTTACCCTTTGAATGATGCTGTGTTGTTGTTTGCCTCATTTAACTCATTTCACCAGTAGCCACATTGTTCCTCAGCAGAAAATACTTCGGCATACTTCTAGATGTCACATGCTTCATAAATGTCTGCATAATAGAATGATACATATAAAGCAGCATGACTGAGAAGAATAAAGAAGCCTTGGGAGACAAACAAGATCACTTGTTGTAAATAGCAGAATTATAAAATTAGTGGCTGATGAAAGAGCAGTAGCCAACACCCTGTTTACATTTGAATAAAGATTTTGATGCAGTGTCAAATATAATAATTCTTGAAAACCTAATTCATGCTGGTTTGGATGGGGGCATTGTGGATTTGGAATTGGCTGAGATCACAAACAAAGCTAATCGTAACTACTAATAAAGGAGTGATGTAGGAACCAGCCTTATTTATTGTCTTCATTAATGATCCAGAAGAGGCAGCTCACTGGATAAGGATTATTTTGGCTTTTACACTGAGACAAGTGCCAAATACCATACACAGACAGAGGGAAAGTATGAAAACAGCTCAAGAGATTAAAAAATGAGCTAAAATAAGGTTTATTTTTAGCAGTACAGGCGCATGTATCTGGGAAGAATTATCTCTAATACTTATCCTCTATGGTAGGAAGAAAGTGAGATTCAAGTGAGCTGAACGTGACAGGGCTTGAGTTACTCATGTACTCAGTTTGTGTGAGTGTTAGCATGTTGTCTGCACGTGTGCTGCATCCTTGCTTGTACATCTGGATGTAACATGACAGCACATGAGAGTTCTGTGCTTACCGTAACGTAAATTAATGTTAACAATTCTTTGTGTTTATTCTGCATGGGAATGAAGAGCTAATATAAAGGAAAAGTCATAATCAGTCCTGATAGAGGTTAACACAACATTGCATGAAGAAGGTTGGTGAAATTTTGAACTGCCTACACAGGTGTACCACCCAATAGAGACATTATGGATTCACTCTCTGTGATTCTTCAGGCCTTTCCATTGCCTAAAAACCCTCTCTGGATGCAAGACCTGAAAGTTTTGTAGTCAAAACCTTCCCCTGCTGCTGACTATGATTGGATGTGCCTAAGCGTTCAAGGCACCTAGTTTATGCCCTTGGAGTCTTCTGGGCATCTTTTGATAGGCAGGTGAATCCTGAGAGTGCTGCATTGTGGGGCACAGAAGCCACACCACAGTTCATAAGCCTGCATCACTTACAGTCCGTGGGCCTCTGGTGAAGATTTATAGTGCCCTCTTATCTCCATGGCATTTATGCAACTGCTTCCAGTTGCCCTCCCACGATAGTGGCAATTTGCACTCCCATCTCACCTGCTGCGACTCTTGTCTACCTCCTCCAAAGGATGTTGTAAAGCTGCAGCTGGGGAGCACGTCCCACCCAGCTCCTCTCTCCCTGTTGCAGCCTCTCCCAGTTTGCTGGAGGTGCTTTTCTCACAGAACCCCGGGCAGGGTCTGGGCCGGTGTGGAGTAAAAGCGAACTAAGCATGATGTCTTTTCCCACTAGCAAGGGCAGAATGTGTTTGCCTCTTGTCACCCTTACAGGTTTTAAGACCAAATTGGGCTTTTGGAAAATTACAGTCCAAGTGGGGGCCATAGTCTCTTCCTTTTTATATGCGGTAACCTTGAGATTTCATCATTAACCTGGTAATTAAAATTCACATCCCTTTTTTTTTTTTTCTGACACAGTGCAAGAATTTAAGCTGATGCTTCTAAGCTGAGTGTGCTGATGGCTAGAGCAAGTGTCTCTTATTGCAGCTCTGTTTGAAATTACTTATATAAAATTCTCAAATGTTCTTCAGAGCAGGGCATGCAGGGAAGTACCCCAAACTCCAGGCTCTAAAGTCTGAAAGTTTCTTTGTCACCCGAAGTGTAAGCATGGAAAGAAACAGTTCCTGCACAGCAGAGACACACTACTTGCAGAACAGCTTTGAGTAACAGTTTTCAAACTGTGGTACATACAGCACAATGTGGACATTGTCCAAGCAGTTGCTTCCACTTGCTTGCAGTGGTGAGCATGGTAGTATACAAACAAATCTCTCTTCTTCAGGATTTGTTTCCAGTGCTCCATCTGGTTTAATATCTCGTACCAGTACTAGATGACTCAGAGTAGCTGCACAAATGTCTGTGGAAGGTAATTTTGAAATGTGTTTTCTGTAACATGCCTAGCCTGTGTTTTTTAAGGACTGGCTATATGCTCTGAAGCACGAGGGTTTACCTTTCTTCCAGAATTGTTGGGCTGAGTTCTGGGAGCTGATTGTCTGACTTGGCCTTGCAACAACTGTCAAGAATAAACATTCTTATATTGTGATATTTGATGAGTCGAAGGGTGATAAAATATTTATTTAAACAACACAGGCTCTCAAGAATTGTAATTTAATTCAACTGGAGTGGTGGGACATTTCTGGCAGTTAACCCAAAAATCTTTTTTAAAAATTCTCACCTTAATTATAGAGAGGTTCAGATGGTTTGTTAAAATTCCACAGTGTGAGTGGACTCAGACAGATTTTGCAGAGGGGTGAGCAGAGAGATATTTTATCTTTGAACTTGCTGCTTTTCATAAGCTATCATTTTGTTCTTAGAGAAGATAAAATAACTTTTTATGTTCTTTATCATATTAATTACCTCCTGTCCAGAAAATAAACATTGCAGTCTTTTTAGCTTTACTTCTTAGGAGAATCTATTACTTGTTTCTAAAATATCTGTTTCCACTTGATTTGATTTATTTTATTTTGATAATGGGAGAACAGACCTGGAGAAATATCAGAAGAAAGAACAAAGCCATGACTGCTAAAGTAGCTTTTTAATAACCATTTCAGTGTTATTCTCATGCATCCTAACACTTTTTGTTTGCTTTCTGCAGTGCTGCAGTACTCTAAGCAGAGCTGTTAGAACTGAGCTGTTCACAGCACTATGCAAATTGTCACATGGAGTTTAGGTCCTTCTCTTTCCATGAGTGTAAGATTCTGAGAAGGTCAAGGACTCCTCTAAGGTACTGAGCTGTTACATCTGTGCACGTATTACACGGCCACTACTGGGGCATTCTGCACATCCCTATGTAGCATTTTAATATGTTAACCCAAGGTTTTATTGGTTTAAAATGGGAAAAAAACAACCCACAACATTGAAAGCATTGCAGTTGGGAGCCTCTAGCTGTGACAGCAACCATGTTCTCTTTCCTGCACCTTACTTTGAAACAAATTAAGAAAATATTATTTTGTTATTCTGTGCTTCTGTAGTTCATCTCTGCAAGTGTAGCACAGTGACAAGCTACAAGGTCTTCTATGGGTAGTTTTCCAAATGCTACTTTCTGTAGCAGAATCCATTAGCAATCCATACCATTGTTTCTGAGTTGGGAACAAAATAGTTGTGGTTTGGGCAGAAGAGTACAAAATGGATGTTCTGCCTTGGTCTCTCCTCTCAGCCACTCTCCTTCCTCATCTTTTTTTTTTTTTTTTTTGGTTCTGACACTTCTACCATGAGGCTTTGAGGAGGCATGTCCATTTTCTTATTTAGTTCGCTAAGCCTGTGAGTGAAGTATGCTCACTTGTATAGAGGGAGGAGGTCTGAACACTTGGAAAACAAACCTAAAGACATTAGAGGTAGACTGGGAATTCTTGCATGAGGAAGATGGGAGGACTGGATAATGATGAAAGATGAGGAATTCAGTATCTTTAACATAAAGAGGAAAAAACAGTAAGACTGCTTACTAATGTATAGAATGAAGTCTCTGTCTTCCTGTGTTTCAAACGTACGCAGCATATTTTGTGGCTTACAGCCATGTGAACAATGCTAAACAAAACACTGAGGAAGCCGAAAAAGAAGGACGAAAAAATAAGTTATGATACCCAGCAACACTCTTCATATGTAGAAGTAAATAGATGTGCAATTGCTTACATTGTAATATTTGATTAGTTGAAAAGTGATAAAATGTTTTTAACAGGTGTGCTTCAGGCCCAAACCTGTAGTCCTTACAGAAAAAATTTCCCCCTGGAAAACAGTAGAAATTTGATGTGTGTCCTACAATCATAGCTGCATCTGTGAACCATGACCTAGCATAACAGCTTGAAAGGCAAATACATTCATGTTAAACTGAATATTGAGCGAGATCAGGTAGTTCTGTCCAGTACATTTTGATGCTGGGTGTATAAACTGCAATCTTTCATTTTATTGCTAGGTTTTTAGTTCCTCAAACACTGTATTTGCAGTAGCAAAGAAGCTTTACAGCAAGAGTGTAAAGCTTTGCTGCAACACAAAATATAAACCATTATTTGGAATTCTAGCTGCAGGGAAGTGGTGACTCATACCTTAACTGAAATTTTTGATCCTCTTTCATTTAGATATGGAAGACAGTATATTGCCCAACTCGTCACAGGAACCAATCTCCCTGAGAATATTTGTTGACATGAAGCAAAATTCTTCCAGGAATTCCATGGAGAACTCCTGCTTATAAATGCGGCTTTATTCGATAGAGGCATAGAGCGTGCACAGAAAAAGTAATGAAAAAAACCAAATATTTTTATTGTGTATAAGTCATGCACTCCACATGGGTGTAGAGCAATGAATGAGAATACATCTGCTAGTGGCTTCCCACTGAAATGAGATCAGGATCAATCCTTGAAAAGTTAGATGTTTGCTCAGCTTGTATCTGTTAGGTTTCTCTACTCAGCTTGTGCAACTGAGGGTAGTATTTTAGTCTGATAAGTAAGCCATATTCCTGTAGTCTCAATCTTTAAAGGCTACCTCAGACAAAATTATTTTCCGTCTCAACAGACTATGGGCCAACCCCATGGTGTTATTGGCAAGACATGGAGTAAAGCAATTTTTATTTATTTATGAGAATAATTACGTGGCATAGAAACTAGTTTATTGACATGGTTACTAAGTGAATTATTGGACTCCACTCCTGAGCATCATGAAGTTAGTCGATATTTATATCTACGTTAGATATTATGCCAACTGGTAGAACTTCCAGCATTCCATATAGAATATTTCCAGGAGTAATACCCCCTCCAAGTCAAGACCCATTCAGGTCAATGAGGACTTTGATATTAAAAGCAGTATGAATGATCTAATAAGTGAAATAGCTTTGACAAATTGAAAAACCTGAATACTGCATGAAACTGAAAAGGCTCTTTTTCTTCTCCATCACTCTGAGTGATTAAGATGACAGTATTACTTAAGATGAATTGAACTGTGAACGTCCTTAGAGATATTGTCAAGGCACTAGCAATCAATCTTTCTCTGTCCCCTTCCTATACTTTTTATTTATTCTATTACATAGTTGCTTTCAATGTAATCTTTTAGTTTTATTCATCTTTTTTTGTAATCTCACATGAACAACATAATTACTGTTGTTGAAACAAGTGAAGCTTTAATGTTATACACAGTTGCAACATGAAAATGGTACTTATGATAAGCTGGAAATCAAATAAAAGGTTGTGCATCCATACAGGTTCTGAGCCATAATTTGGTCACAGAGATACTTCAGTGAAGGGTGCAGTAGAAGAACATTTAATCATCCAAATATGCTATATGCAAACTGATGACTCTTTTCTCCAGGCCAATACCACACTGAATTTGTATGTAGACCATACTCTTCAGACACAGCTAGTTAACATAGCCTACAGGGCCCAGGAGCTCTTTCCGTCTTTTATGTCTCTCTCCCTTTCTCTTTATGCCCTTTTCCTCCCTCCCAGGCCCAGTTATGCCAACACATCTCTGTTTTGTGGCACCTCTTGCAACATAGCACCAAGCTGGCCCTTCCCAGCCCAGAGGAAGAACCCAAGAGCTGGACTGCCACCAAGCACACAGCCTCTGCTGGGAGAGATCACTGCAGCAGTAAGGTTTTGTTATGTCAGGTGTATGAAGTGATACACAATGCTCTTTGTCCCTTTGTCTTTTTTAACCAAACCTCAGTTTGAAGGAACTTTGTCAGTTTCCCATAGAAAACTAGGCTAAGTTTCTCAGAGCTTAAATTTGGGGAGATGAACCAGAGATGTCCTTGTTTCCTCTTAGCCCATGCAACAGTGCTTTCCAGTGCCTGATTTCACATCTGTATTTAGGGGCACCTTCGGAATTAACTGTGTCTTTGTGAACTTGGCAGCACTACAGTTCATAATCTTAAGAGGTCTTAGCGTGATCATTTATACTTCTCAGAAGTAAACACATTACATTTTATTAGACCAGTGCCCTGCCAGATGCTGAGTGCTCTGCTTTCCAGTTAGGAAAAGTAAAAGAATGAAGGAATGGAAGTGGTCACTTCTTTCTGGAGACCTTCAGGACATCTTAAAATATGGCTTATAAACTTTTTTTGGTTTCTAGATACAGTTGCCATTTTAATTTGTAGAACTCAAAACCTAGGTCAGCTTCCCTGTGAAAAATAGTAGCATTTACTGACTGACTCGAGAGCAAGTTCTGCCCATCTCATGTTGACCTGCAGATGTGTACAAACACTAATAAATTAATTTTTCCAAGGAGCGGTCTGCCTAAGTTCTGGGCAGCAAGTGGTGGTGCCCAATTAAACTGGACTTGCATCAATTTGGGATTCAGACTAAAGACACTGCCATGTTTGGGGAGGCTCTTTCATCAGTGTTACGAAATTTTTATCTTCTGCAAAGGCTGTTTCATGAGTCCTGTTTCCTGCTGCTCCAGAGCTGGAAGAATGATAGTACTTCTTATGCCTCTGCATAGGTTGTGTGTATCAACCAGTTCAAGCACCAGGACAGCTTTGCTACAAGAAATGCCTGTGGAGCAGAGGAAGGAATGGATTCACTTCCAATGAACCAGCAGACCCGCTGTTAAGGGGAAGTAAGCTGATGCAAAATACACAGGCAGAGCAGATGTTCCTTGCTTATTAGTGTAAAAAATGGGATGGGATCCTGGGGCAGCACAGCTACAACACACTGGGCTGCCTGTTATTCAAACCAGAGCGCAAGGTGCCCAGCTTGGAAGATGTTTATAATCATAAAGCAGAATTGTCAGGGACATGTAAATAAGAGTGCAGAAGGATAGATCTCCCAGCAGAAGTGACAGTTCTGCGCTGCAGTTTTGGCATAAGCTAACTACAGGACTCGTGTACTCATGTGTTTTCTGACGGAGGCTAAACAGAGTCAAGATTTCCCACTGATGAAATTTTTACATGGATAATCTTCCTCCTACCTGTGCAGGGAGCATAGATGGAAGGAAAGCAGTATCTGTGCAGCACTACTCTCTGACTCATTTGCAGCTGTCCTAAACTGCTCTGATGTCTGGTGGAAGAGTGTGTGACACACAGGAGCTCCGAACAGTTCCCAAGGTCTGTGCCCCCAGAATGGCTCAGCCATGTGTTATGAGTCTGGTGAATAATAATAATAAAGGAAAAAAGAAGACTTTTACTTGTTTGTTGAAAACAATTGGAGTTGAATTCTGTAATGTAGAAAAAGGCCTCTCCAAGCAGCGCCGGGTTTTTTTCATCAGTTAATTTGCAAATCGTATATTTTCACTGTTTTTAAACATGCTTTTCAATTCATGCTCTTGAATTTGGGTGCATTTCTAGGGAGAGATGCTTGAAATTGAATTGTTGGCTCTCTGTGCTCTGTAGTAACTCTAACCATCTCCTAGACAGAAGAGAACATGCAGCTGGGGTGCAGACAGCTGCCATTTGAAAGCTGTAACACAGGAGTGCCGCGCAGGGTACCTCACTTCTTCTGTGATGGGACTTGTCCTCCAGGGCAATTCCCTGTTGTCTTTGCTGTTGACCAGCCACCTTTGGCCAAACAGCACCTGAGCTCTCAACAGGCAGACTGACACCTCCTCAGTAACATTGGTTATCTGTACAGCTCTGCTCTTAGATCTGTTCCTTGCCATCCTTCCTGCTTCAGTTCTCTAGCAGCAGAGAGCAGGGGGTGGGGAGGGGTTGTGCTCCCCTACTTTATTGAGCTGAAGAGGGTGATGGGGACCTCTTGTTTCCTTCCCAAAACCTAGGAGAGCCACTCTATTAGAGTTAGATCACTGTATCCAACCAGACCCTGGTGCAGCAAATGAAAGATGTTGGGGCCTGAGTGTAACCAGACAAACTCATATTTTCCCTCTCTCTTCGTTGACCCAGGATAGGGGGGGCTTGAAGAAAGACTGGTTTTTTTCCTTGAAACTCTCCAGTGTTTAAATTGAGACACAATGAACAGAGATGCTTATTGCATTTTGCCAACTGTGGAGCAGCACCAGCTGCTCTCAGACAGCCTCCTAGCTGTAGCAGCGGTTGTGCTCCTTCTCTTTCTGCAACATTTCATTTGCAGCCCTGTCTGAAATTTTTCCCTTCTGAAGGACAGGTTTAACAGCAGAACTTGATGGGTTTAGTGCTGCACAGTCATGGCAAGTGAGACCTGTGGAAATTTTGTACTCTGTTAGCAATAACAAAAGTGCTATATTATCTTCTTTACCAGTAATCTGATTCATCAGGAATAAATGCAGCCTTCAGTTTCTGATTCGACTCATGAATAGTGACCCACAGAACAGGACAGGATTGGCGTTGCTGTTTCCATGCTGCTGAGGCAAAGAACAAGCCTCAACACCCCTTGCAAAATGTATATGTTAAAAACAAGCAATGCCAATGGGATCTATAGCGGTCTGTTTTACTCAAGATTGCAGTCAAGTTCCATTTTGCAATGAACCAACAGTCGTACTGGTAGTTGTGCTGATTCTACACACTCTGTCGTGTCGTTGTGTTAATATGAGAAATTTGGGAAGGTATGCTCTCTGGAAAGTACTACTCATGGTGCTGTTACGGCATGAAATATTCTGCATTAGCAACATCATCAGTAGTACTTCAGGAAATAATCCTACTCCTTGAACAAAGTTTTCAGGAGATTTAATTATTATTTTTTTAAAGATGGTTGTACTTGACGCTGCTCGTAAGGAAAGGAGACAGCTGTGCACTTGGAGCTGGATTGCCCACTGTGCTGCAGGAGAGGTACATCAATCAAACTGCAGTAACACTAGGGGAAGGCAGACCCCTCTGTCTTTGTACCTGCTACTCTTCTGTGGCTTTAGGTGTTAGCATCACCTGAATGAGGAAAAAACTGGCCATGCCATTACCCAGAAAGCTCCTTGAACAATCCCAGCCCCTGTCTTTGGTAGAAAAAAAAACAAGCTTAAGGAGTGAACTTAAACAACATGCAGTGCAGTAAGTAATTAAATTACCAAGTTGGCTCCAGCGTCTTTCTGCTTGAGTCAGATGTCCTGATGAATACAGGCAGTTTTAACAGCATTTTTGAGTATTATAACTAATTCACAAGCTCCCTCTGCTGGGCTTCCAGCATAGGAGACTAATGGCAAAGCTCCTGCGAGGTTATTTGTAGACTGACCCTTTTTTTTCAGCTTGTTTTTGACACTTTCTACAGCATCAAAAAAAGTGTATGATCAAATTCACGTAAATGGCTATTTAGAAGTGTGACAGAGGTTTGATGTGTTAGATGCATATTAAATTATATGCATAGAAGAAGGCTTTTCCCACAATAATGTAAGTGTAGCTGTTACCTCCTAAATGTACTGATGCATCTATAAAATGATACTTGAGATTCAGTAATGCCTTCTGTTACTTACATACAGAAAAGAGCTCTAAGAAAATAAATACAGATCTTTTAAAATAATTAAAAGCTTACAGTCCTCAAATATACTCAATACAGTATGCAGTTTTATGTAGCAGTGGTTTTCAAAAGGCAAATCATGAGCCAAGGGGCTTGTAGCAAGCATTCAGAGGCATGATGAAGTGCTGAAAATGTTATTGTAATCAGAAGCAAAGAAGAGCTAGTCCTGCTTCTTGCTGCGTAATCCTCAAGGTCAAGATTTATGACTACAGCTTTTGAAACACAAATCTAGAGCCTAGCATTGTCATAACCAATAGATTATGAAATCTGTCTTAGTGGATTAAAAGGAGTTGTGAAATTATTTACTTCCAACTAAACAATCTCAGGTTGAGAAAGACTGCTAACAACAAAGAAGGATGATGTTCCGTGACTGCTGTAGACATAGCACTTCCTTGCTGCCTTTTAACAGGGATTTGCTGAATAAAGTTCCTGCCTTAAATAATTCACAAATCAGTGGGGTGCCTTAATGGGAGAAGGCATATTGTCTGCAGTGGCATAAGAGAAAAATGAAGAGACTTTAGAAACAATCACAGTGGCTTTTTTTATGATAAGTAGGGCTCTGAGGCACAGGCAGTAGTACAAATATGAAGTATTATAGTGCTGCCTAAGCATTGTGCGTAAAGTAACAGGTATATGGGAACGCAGCTGTCACCAGTGTGAGTGGAACAGTTACTTAACAGCACACAACATCACTGGACAATGATTTAAAACAGAATATAAAGAACTCCACGGACCAATTGATAGGGAAATTGCAGGGGAAATGTGGAATGCATGTATTCCAAACTTCAGTCTAGTGAGGAGACTGAAAGGAACACTTCTAATGTGATAGGATGGATTGTGGTGTCTTTAAAAATACAGAAAGCGTTAGCTGAAATATTAAACCACCAGCAATATATCTCTTAGTGTCAGGAGTCTTTTGGCTAACTACTGATATGGTAAAGAATAATTTTACCCACTGTGTAGCTAGCTCATATTAAATTACATTTAAGAAGTTTCTCAAAAAATGTAGCTACCTCAAGCATTTTTTTTTTTTTTTTGGTGTGGCATATTCTCATATTGGCTTTATTCTTCATCAAAGCATCTGACGGCTTTCACCGGAGGATGTGGTATCTGTATGCAGTTTATCCTTTCAAAGCCTTTGGGATGATCAGTCTATTTCTTTGCCGTCCCTAATTAAACATATTGCTTCAGTAATTCCCAGGGGCAAGGAGGCATTGCGGCTGCACTGAAATGAAAATGAACTTTGTAGACCCATGGCTACACTGTCTGTGATTATGATTAATGTAATCTATGATGTTTTGTTCATAAGTTTTTAGCTGTTTTATTAAAGATATTGTGAGGGAGCATGCAGAGACTAGAAACAGATTTTATTCCTTGGCAAAGCAAAAGAAATCTGAGGAGGTTTTAACACAAATTTGGTTGAAGTAAAATGTAGCAAGCCGATGGAGATCTTAAATGTGAACTCTGATCGTTCAGCCTTTGGAAGGCCACTAATAATGATGGTAAGTGAGGGTCTCTGTTCCAGCCAAGCATTTCCTAAAATAGGGATCAAATACAAATACTTCATATTTAAGTGTTTCAGAAAACAGGCAGCAGCCCTACAATGTCTGTGGATTGAGGCACTGGGTAAGAGTCAGAAAAAAATTTTCTTATTTAGCTATTAGTTAGGACACATCTCCTCCCTGCCTTAAGCGTAGCCAGAGAGAAGGTTGCTCTCAAGATGTAAAGGTTATTTTCTTTTTCCATTTTCTTTGGTAATGTGGACGTGGGTCAGGATGGGTTGATTTCTATCATCCATTCTAATAATGATTTTAAATAACCATTTTTCATATGGCTTTGCACATGGGCTATTTTTGCATTCTGAAAAAGAGATGATATTCATTAGCATATTTCATTATGCTACCCAAAAGGGTATACTATCTATACACGTAAGTAATCGTAATGCTTAAGTGTTTGACTTTTTACACCTTATATTAAAAAAAGGTGAACAGTGCATATCTTGCTAGCTGATACTTTGTTATGCAGCGTTGTGTGAGGCTGGATTTGGGTAGAAGTTTAACTCAATCTAAAATACACAATCAGCATTTTAAAATAGTAATTAATTCAATTTTAAAATTAAATATGCTTAGCATAAAAATAAGCTTAGTAAAACATGGTTTGTATTGAAAGTCGGTTGATTTATTAAGTAAAGGAACCATTACATACAGAAAATGAACTGATTATGATTTTTCTGATAAGTGTGTGTTTGCCTTCCAGAATTACAACTAGGATATGTTATCCTTCGCATTTATTTTTAAAGGATTATCTTACTAATCCTTTTACAAAGTATAGGATTTGGAGGAGAAGGTCCCAAAGTGCAAGACGGTAAAATGAGAGCTCTGGAGAGAATGCAGTGTGTCTCTCTGTGTCTCTGATCTCCTTGTTTGCTTAGGATTTAAACTGTTTCTTTAAATTCAGTGAAGCTAAAACAATTCATTTAAAAATGACTGAAAATGAGTGAAGTCTCCAGATGTTAATGGCTTACTTACTTCTGCTGCAGTAACGTTAAAGAAGACTAGTCGAGATCAGAAGTAGTTTGCTGTCTGGGTTGTACAAATATCATAGTCATTTGGAGCAGCTGTAATAAAGTGCCTTGTTATCAGGGAGCGAGCTAAGATAGAGAAAGAAGATTTTTCAGCTATTGGTTTTCAGTCAAGTTTTAAGTTACATTAATTACCTCTTGCACCTTTTGCATACCAAATGAGAGAATATAGTTTATAACAGATGCTGCCTCCATGCTAACGGTATTTTTTAAACTTGAAGAAGCAATAGTAAATCCTATGATAATATGAATTATAGCAAAACCAAATGTGTTCAGAAACGTTTTAAAGATGTTATCTTGATATGCCAGTTAGTTTTAGGATTACCGTTTATCTTATTTAGGCTAGTTCTACAGCCCTTTTCTCTTTTCTGCCTCATTTTGCTTTTTTTTTTTTCCTCAGTTCTCTTTTCATAAGTTGAAATATATTTTTGCAAATTACCGCTGCCATACAGGCTGTCCCCTAAAGCCAAAACACTGCTTCAGCTGAATTACGCTAATGACCTAGGTATTGGTCAGTAATGCAAAGATGTGGCTGACACAGAGGAAATTGTGGATGATTGCAGTGAATAGTGTATCATTAGAGCTGTAGTTAAAACCTGTAAAATGGATGCCTCACTGAATGCTTTAGGTCAGTAACTTGGAAAAGTTCATGTCTAGTGAAATATGTGATTTATCAATCTTACTTACTTTTGACACCACTAAGAGTAAGGCATTCGTTATTTCTTAGGACTGCATTAAAGGTTCTTAGGACTGCATTAAGCGTTGACCTGTTCATGATGATAAAGTCCCATAAACATAACTAGCCTCTCTTCATAGAATAATGTCTTGCACTTCATTTTTCTTAGCATTTCCTTGAAGTAAGAAGGCCTGATTCTTTTACTAAGATCTTTCTGAACCCACATATATAGTATTGATTTTCAGTAAAATGTAGTACCCTCTGCCTTGCTTCCTCATTTTTATATTGTCTGAGAAGAATCCATCTAGCTCAGTATGTCCCAGTAAAGCCTGTAACATTTACTTCTTCTCTAGGTATATTTTCCTTTGTCTTCTCATAATGTCTCTTCCTCCAGTCTGGAGGCTGTTTGGCAGATTGCCGGGTGCGTGTTGTTAGCTTCCATCAGACTGATGGTGTCTGGGAAGGAAAGGCATGGGCTCTTAGTGGGCCTCTTTTCACCTCATCTGTGCATCTAAAGATTTGACATTCACCCTCCTGAGATGGGATGAAACTCTGTTTTTGAGAAACATGTAAATTTAGTGTTTTATGTAAGGAACTCTTAATAATGATGTACATTATGGCATGTTCATAAGATTAAAGGCAGTACGTACTTCGTCTTGTGCACCAGCAAAAAAGCGGAGTCCTAAAAAATAAAATTATTTTAATAGACTTGATGTTTGTTTTGGTGTTTCTGTTTAGGTGCTGACCCCAGCACAAATAAAATCAATTTGCCTGGCCATACTAGAATCAGGAAAGCAGTATGCAGTGAAGAAGAGGAAACCGTTCCCACTCATGTATTCCTACTATGGAACAGAGTACCTTGGTGAGTAAAACACACCAACTACTTTGCAAGTGATGCTGTATGTGTAGATGCTGAGGCAGTAGATGCTTCAGAAATAAAATATCTAAAACCTACAGTGTGGAATTTCTCCTGACTGAGTTGGTACCATCCAGCCTCCTAAAACTGCTAGGTGGGACTGGAGAGCTGGAGGGAAGGACTTGTGCTGCCTAGCGCTGGGCAACGCAAGGTGCTTGTGCTGCATGAGCGGAGCAGCAGGCAGCAGCTCCTTTCCCTCTTTTCCTTTCCTCCCCGGTAAATCTGCTATTGCCAGATGGAGGCAGCAAGAGGTGTGGTGCCTACGCTTGTGTGGAGAAAAGGTTACTAGAGAGAAATCTCAGGGGATGTTATTTGTAAGCTGCTGTTGCCACACAAGGACCTGCAGAGCGTTTTTGGCCATGGCAGTGCAACTCAAGCATATAGTCAGCTCCTACGCATCGCGAGCAGCTTAGTTGCAGCTCAGCTGAAGCAGCGGTGAAAGGTCATTGAGCAGGTCCCTAGTGGGGCCTTCAAGGCACAATATCAGACTGCACAAAGTGTGAGATTGGTCTGCAGATGTTAGTGAGTTCTCTGTCGGGGGAGCAGAGGGAGAAGTCACTGAGTGGTGCTGCTCCACAGACCCTAGCAGGTGCAGACAATTCTTGCACTAAATTTAGCTTTTAGCTGATGGATACTGTCAGTCAGTAACTGGGAATATCATTTATGGTCCAGTTTCAGTTTGGGTTCCACAAAGACTTCAGAATAATGGTCCAGATTCAGTGGTGTGTCAAGAAGAATAATGTTTTGAAACAGCATTCAGTTTAGGTTCAGTGTAACTTCATGCACTGAGTTTTAGTCATATCAGAGTGAGAGCAGAAAAAATTCATATGTATTTTTGCATAGCTAGGGGAACTGGAAACGACAGAAGTAGTAACAAATCAGTGTCATGCACCTAGAGAGCTTTCATTCCAAGCATTATTGTAATATGTATCAAGAAGATGAAAGAGCCATGCACTTGATAGGGAAATCAGTCCCAAGGGAAGGTTGCCATGAGGTGAGGTAAGACCTAAACCTACCTTCTAATTTGACTGTTTCTGTTCTTTACAGGTGCAGCACATGGGCTTTCATCGATCCTTCAGATGCTGCTTTCTTATTATGAGTACCTGCAGCCAGCAGATCAGGAGCTTGTGTGGCAGAGCGTTGATTTTCTTATGGACCAAGAACAGAACAGCAACTGGCCTCCTGAGCTGGGAGAGACAATTGAGCGGGAGAATGAGCTTGTACACTGGTGTCATGGCGCTCCAGGTTCTTTTCCCATTGATGCTATGAATAGCCAGATGCTGATCACATTTCTTTTCCACGTTAGGTGATCCCATTCAGAAAATAAACTCAGGTTAAATTTGACCGATTTTGACATTTTATGAGATGCAGGCAAACTATTTAGGCTTTTTCTTCCAGTTAAAAGTGCTTTATTTATTGCTGAAGCAGCTGGAATGATAGGCATATTTTCTGCCTTAAAAGCATAGGTGATCACAGCCGAAAGAATTCTGGTCACCCTGAACTGTGTGTTTTCTGCTCTTGTTCCATTTTGTGACAAGACCTCAAAGAATGGTACAGCTGAGTCAAAAGGCACCATATAGGTTGACAGAGAAATAGTATGGGAAAGAACACAGATACAGACACATCTGTCAGTTTGGGGAAAGTGTTCAGAATAGGTTTTTCCCCCCTCATCAGAATCAAAGTTTAAGCTGCATTTATTACGTAGATAATGCATACATTTGACCAAAGTATTTTCACATGAAGGGGAGTTTGTACTAGCAAGAGGCATTTTTTCTAGAAGTCACTCATATAAAACTACTTTTCAGAGAAAAAGGGTATCAGTCTATAGTTTGGGTTCACGAGGTACAGCTGACGTCTGTCAGTTCAGAATCTAGTACCTTAGCAGTTTTGGTAAGTAATGCTGTATATTGAAATTGCTTTTTTACCCCCAGGCAGAATTTTATTGACAACTTGTCATATTGGCTTGGTAGCATGAACCTAGAAGGTTACAGAAAAACTTACTTTATTATTAAAGAATGTCCATGAGCATTGATGCATTGCTTTTAAAGGTGTTCTATTTAAATTACAAAAAGTACACTATAATTAACATCCCTTAAATGTGCTTTTTTGCTGATCCATTATGTTTTTGTTGGTAAGATTAAGGAACAAGCTTTTTGCTTTTGCGCTCTAATGAAGTGAAGTGAAAACAGCTTTTGCTGACCAACCCTTTATATATTTAAGAGGAAAAAATTACTTCTACATCATGGCTGGCCTAGTGATGAAACCTGCAGAGAAGATGCCCTCTTTGTTTCAGTATTTTGGGAGCAGCCTTTGACTTGGGTGTATCTGTTAGTGGAGGCATATGCAGTGAGACTCGACCAAAGTGATAAAATTCCAAAGGTCATAAAGAAGTTTCTTTAAGAGACATTTAGAGACAGGCAAATTCATTAATTGCTATTGTTCTTCCACAGAAAATCCTGTATCCCATCACTGTTCTTGGGTAATAATGCACATGTAGCTTACAAGAACACTTTTCAGCTACTTCAGTGTATATTTTATTCAGACCACAAGTGAGCTATTCTGAACATTTCCTTAGGCGCTTGATTTGGTTATGTGTCTCATGCATTCCTTTAAGGTTACCATGAACTGAGCTGTGCAGTGCTCTGTTGAAGATTATGATTAATTTATTTGAATCCCCTCTAAAAATAAGCCAAATAGCTTTTTTTTTTTTTTACAGAAGTTAGTATGCATAACTGTTCATAACTAGAATAAAGCATCATGAACCGCACTGAAAAGAGAACAAGTTTCTTTTTCTCATTCAGTAAAAAAAATTATCTGTTGACAATTGTCTTTCCCGTCCCTGTGTTTCTGTCAGTGTAAATACATGAGGTGAATGGGAATTTGAAACTGGTAGGAGACAGTGCTAAGAGTTTACTGTTTTAAAGGCAAAAATGTGACTGCTGTTTTAAGTTGCTATAGGACTGGGAATTTTAAGAGATGTTAAAGTAAACCCTGGAATTTAGTAATGCATTGAAAAGACTGAAAGTGGTGTTGTCACACCACTTAGTGGATAACTACATCTTGCCATATGCTCTTTAGCATACCAGATACACTCCGCTCCATATGTAGCATATAGATATGTAACATTGACCTGTGTAGAGCATGATACTACAGATTTTTGGTGTATTAATCTTTATTTTCTTATGTGTTCTATGAAACTCTTGTCCCACTTATTACAAAAGACAATCTCACTGCTGTTTTCCTAGGCATTGCATATCTGTTTGCCAAAGCTTACCTGGTTTCGAAGAAGCCTCAATATCTGGACACTTGTATCCGGTGTGGAGAGCTAACTTGGCAGAAAGGCCTGTTGAAGAAGGGACCTGGAATATGCCATGGAGTGGCTGGTAGTGCTTATGTGTTCCTGCTGCTGTATAGGCTCACTGGAAACTCAAAATACATATACAGGGCACAAAGGTTAGTGTTCCTATCTTTCTGGATTCAGGGTAATACTGGAAGGTTTCAAGATCATTTATAAAGCTGCTCAGAGTCTGTGATCACCATCCTTGGATGTAGCCTGAGCGTGTAAGCCTCAGGTGCAATTCCAGCTCTGAGTTGTGGGCCAGGCACGCTCTGTGGGGAGCCCTGCAAATCCTGCTTCCAGGCAGTCTGCAGTGGGAGAAGCATCAGGTTCTCCCGGGCTCCCTCCCTCCGTGCCCAGGAGCCTGTGCCCTTCAGAGGGAACCGCCTAGATGGGGAGGAATGGTGTGCATCCAGGTCTCATCCTGACATGAGGTCAGAAACCAGCCAAATTGCATACCCAAGTATAGGAGAAGAGTAAAATGTGGTTTGTTCTGATTTTCAGAGCATTTAGTACTATCCCTTACTACTAGAAGTGGAAAATAAGTATAGGACCTGTTTTGCTGTTATTTTAAAGTTTTTTAATTAATTAATCATTCCCAGCTTTAGCCAGTTTGACATTGTGCTGTTCGGCTTAGCTAGTGATGTTAATTCCATTTTGTCCTGGTGCAAGCAAGTATGGTCCACTGAAAATTCTGTCACAGTGTTGCAATTATCTTTAATTATATTTCTGTAATTTACTGTCCATGTTTAAAAACTTAGTATTCAATGTTTGTTACTGTTTTCCTTACGGCATAGAATAATGATGGAAAGTGGTATAGTAATTAGGATGACTTACTTTCAGCTGTTTGCTTTGAAGTGAGAATGTTTTATTTGTGTAGCTATTTCAGCATTACAGAATTTGTTGCATCCGTGTGAAACATTGCTTCAATCCTGCTG
>NW_010144542.1:30696-39624 GCF_000699245.1 Pterocles gutturalis
CGCAGATAAAAGTTATTAAAAAGTATTTGTTTAACAATGTGTCTTACAGAAATCAGAAAAAGTTTATATCTCTTAAACAAGCATAATGCATGTACAGACTGCAAAAGTTTGTCTCTTCTAGATCTAATGGACCTCAGTTTCATGTGGAAATCAGATAGTGTAAAATTTGCAGATAAGGTTTAATAATGAAGGTTCTACTTTTTTAATCATTGAATGTTATCAAAATGATGCTTTCAAACAACAAGTAGACATAGAAGGACATCAAATGATAACAAACTCTTATTTTTTTTTTTTTCCTCTTAGGTTTGCAGAGTTCTTATTTACAGAAGAATTTAAGGCTGGTTCCCGGGCGTTAGAAAGTGTATATAGTCTGTATGAAGGTTTCTCGGGAACTGTGTGTTTCCTGACTGACTTGCTGCAACCCAACCAAGCCGAGTTTCCTCTCTTCAGTGTATTTGTCTAGAGAGTGATGCTCTCCAGGGCCACATCCTGGTGGTGATGGGAGGGGGCACCTGTGGTTTCACTTATTTGTCAAGAGAGGCTATTTACAAAACAAGCCAGTGGTACCACTAATGCTAGCCTTAACATAGGTGGGAGTCAGGTGAAAACGAAAATACACTGGGGCTTTGGGAGGGAACTGTGTGGTCAAAAAAAATGGGTCAATAAAAAAAAAGGGGGGGAAGTGATTGAATCTAATGTAGTAGATATTTAGCTATAATAAGAAGCAAAATCTAATTATCCAAGTGAGAGAGAAAGGGGCATCATCAAACTTTTAAGTCGGTGGTTACACAGGGGAAAAAAAAAGCAAGCTAGAATTACAGGGACACACAAAGAAGAAACAGTGATGCATCCATTGCATCCATCACTGTTTTAAAGAGAGACCTGCAAAAACAAGTCGTCATGCACCAATGCACTTATTGGGGAGGGTGTTGTAGACATGTCACTACACTACACAAAGGCAAAATCTGGGATTTTTTACCTAAACCACACCTCCTAGTTCTAGTAAAATGTGTTAGAAATACCTGTATCTTGGAGCTCTTTCATATTCATACGCATACAATGACAGTTATGTAGATAGCTATATATTCAGCCTGCAGTTTCATGGGTTCATTTCAGCTAGTGGGGTTTGATGTGTGTAAAGCACTGAATTTGACCCTTCCTTTTAAAGCTCAGTCTGTGGTAAGGAGCTGGTCTCCTCACTGATTTACTGTAACCATGTCACTTCTTGTCAGTACTTTCCCTGTCACAGGGAAGATGAGTGGAGCCATGGAGAAGACTTGGATCGAAAAGTTCTATAGCAAAGATACAGCAGGCAGATGCTTTCTTCACAGTATAGCATTACTAGATAAGTATTGTTCAGTGATACAAAAGCTTCCTTTAAAAATTAATTACTCATAGCAGCATTTCTGAACAATAACATACGTATTTCAGAGAATGGGAAATCTATTTTCCTTGATTAATTCTTCACTACAAACCCTGCAAAGTGAATGCAAACCTTGGATGGCATACTGATCTTAAGAAAAACCTCATAACAAAACTAAAATTGCTTATTTTCCTGGTTAACAAAATAATCTATATGCCCAAATGATTTGTAGCTATAGAAATAAATGGTTTGCTAAACACTAGTTGCACTAGCACTTAAGGTTGCAATTATATGCCGGTTTATATGTATTTTATATATATGACATGGTACTTGAAAGCTAAAGAAAAAGCTAACATAGATTTGTACTAAAAAAAACTATAAAATCAGTATCTATACTATTTATTTATTTTTATTTTTTATATGAGAATAATGTAAGGCGATTACCTTTAAACTGGGATTGGGAAGACCAATATGTCAAAAATTGAAGTTAGGGTGAAAAAGCTGACCTACATACACTGCCAAACAATGCAGTCTCTCTTCCTGCATTCTCAGCTAAAGGAGATTACAATTTCTTTATTTTTAATACCTAATGGATTAAAGTTCCCATTTAATTTTAGTGGGCCTTGATCAGGCTATAAATTGGAGTCGGGTCTTGCAGTCCTTCTGCACTTTAATGTAGTAATCCCATTCTTACTCTTGCCACTGTTATTTCAATGAGATGGCTTGCATTATTATGAGCTGCATATTAGGATTTATGCTATTTTGTCTTGCACTGTGCAGCTCTAATTAATTACTTAATCATAGAAGTAACCATGTTTCATTGATGAATAAAGCAATGCAGTTCTGTATCAGTTTGTCACGAATGTAGGGATTTTTTTGGTGAATGAAAAAGTTAAAATTCAATATACAGTTGTTATTATGTGTTTATTATTTGTGGGATAAAAGGTCTTTTAAGTGAGCCATTAATGTCACTTTGTTACTCTGAGCAGTGAGATGTGTACATGTAGGAGGCTGTATTTCACAGGGACATATACATGTGAGGCTAAATCAAAAAGTCACAGGAGATGTGTGCATGCTCTGCCCAGCCATGTTGAAGTGCTCCTGTTAGATCAGAGCAAAGTCAGTTGTCAGTAGTGAAGATCCTGAGTCCATTGGGATTTTTATCTAATTGTTTCCTGTAATGTGGGTGGCTCATAGGTTTCATAACTGGAATCTTTTTAAATAAATGTTTAAGGAAGGTAAAACTTGGCCTATCCACTTTTTCCCTGTGGTCAATAGCTTTTCAGTCTCAATTTTTATTGTAGGGTAATGTCACTCAGCTAAAACATGTAAGTAACAACATTTGTGCCGTACCATTCAGATAGCTACTGTAAGTGTATTCTGTCTTACTGTAAGACAAATAGGTTCTGCCATGATCTAGACTGAAGCTGTTGCAATCCTACATTTATTGCCAATCCTTTTACTTAGAGATTCAAACATAAAACAAAACTCCTAGTGTTTTGAAAACTAGACCATCAAAAAACTCCAAACAACTCCAAACTTGAGCCTTAACAGAATCTACGCATATCAGAATATTATTTATGACCTTTTGATTTTGTCCCCAGTGCCTACTTTTTAATTATCAGTGGGCCACAACATTTAATTATTTCCAGTTAGTTTTTTCTCAGGAAATGCTTAAAGAAGAAAATCTTTGACCAAACCTCAATAAATTTAGAGCACAATAGATTAGTAACTTAGATCCTGACCAACTAATGAGTGCTGATGTAACATATACCACCTATATGTTAAAATTTACCATAATAGCAGTAGGTAAAAATCACTGTTTTATTGTGCTTAACTTGCAACGGTCATGTTTGCATTTATCTTTTAATGTAATTCTTCATAAATGGCAGGAAATATACATTAAGAACTCAGTGTCAGTTTTCTAGTGGTTTTCCCTCTGTGTCTCTTTGTAGAAATTCATTCTGATTTACATTCAGAAGAGACTCTGTGTTGTGTTCAGCAGCACCCCCAAAATAAATTTCCTGTCCCTGCAGCCCTTCTCCATACATGAAGCCATGTGTTTGGCTTCATTTGATATTAAACCTGTGAGAAAGAAAATAGTTATTTAAGAGTCCATCCATTCAACAATAAGAAAACCCACACAACCACCCAGTTTTCAAAGTCTGGGTCCAAACATCTCTCCACAAGTTATATGAGCTAGGCACTGAGTTCAGCACACTTTGTTTACTGGATACTTAAGATCAGTAACAGTAACATAAGTATCCAGTCTCATGGGATACATCTTGTAAAATCTTGGAACATAATTATTCATCTGTTTCACCAGACATGGAAGTTTTTTGCTCATTCTTAGAGCTTACCTGACCTGGCTGGGTTGAGGTGGCTACTGGACATGCTGTAGTCACAGCTTCTGAACAGTGTAAATATACCCCCCCCAGGGCTCTTCTGAAAATGCCAGTTGTTAAATGAGCAGGGTTTTTTCATCTTTTTCCTCCTCTTAATTGTCTATCTGATTTTTATCCTTTGTACTATATATACTGTTACACACATGCTGTCACAACCTTTTTTGGTTGCTTTTAAGACAGTGACAGGAAAGCAACCTCTGCAGAGCCGTCAGCACTTTACAGTGTAATAAAAAAGTAAGGTCCTTTGTGTTCCCTCCTTAGTGCTTCAAGAAATCAATCATGCAACCTTTGCTAGATGTTTTAAAAAAAACTGTCTCCTCCTCCTGAATTGGGCCCTCATAGACCAAAAAAGTGTATTCCTGAACAGATTCTGCCTTGGTACTGTGGCAAAAGACTGTGTTACTAGAAACTTGCGAAGCCTCTTTCAAAGTGTAAAACACAAGTTACTAAATCACGTTTGCACATTAGTTCCTTGACTGTGTTTAAAGTGTAGGCAATAGGAATTTAAGTAACATAATAGTATTTCTGACTATGCTGTTAAAGCAAAGAGGGTGCATTGTGTGGGTATTGGTGCTTATTTGTGATGTACCTGTGTTTGTGTGGTGCTGTTTGTGAGTAAAGCTGTAGATTACAAATCAGTTTAAGGAGCTATATACATATTAATGACTTTTGGTAGGTCATCCACAGATTAATGTAATTGGATAATTTTGAGGGAAACTAGATCTGTAATGTCCAGACTTAGCAATTTCAGGATTCATAGAGCCAGATACAATAAGTTTCATCAACAGAACAGTTCTAACAGATATATCTTAATTTTTTCCTGCTACTCACAACTTCTCAGCATGATAACATATTCCTTTTGTGCCACTACTTTCACTATCTGCTTTGTTTGCGTTGTTGTTTCCTTCAGTTTCCCTGCTTTTCTTGCCCAAACTATGAGTAACTTCAGAAAGCTGAAGAAGCAGTCCAGGTCTTTTGTTCTTGAAAATAAGATTGATTAATTTTGCTTAAGAGAGGTGTTCCACTTATTTGCATTACATTATTTTACGCTCCCTGGTGGTCTCTTTTCACTGGCTCTGCCGTTTCCCACCTGCTAAGGAAAAATCATTGTACCATATAACAACTGTCACTGATGGTTTACATCATTAAATAGAACAAAAGAGGGACTTTCTAGGGAGCATGTTCACTTCTCTAGTATCTCAATTCTATTGAGACAATCAAAACCAACTGAAACGGCTAAACATCCAAAAAACCACATTTAAATACTTCTGGGAAATACGCACAAATGAATGCAAGTAAAGTGGTCCCCCTTTTTGCTACTCTGTGAAATTAAGTAATGCCACTTCGATGTTCTAATAATAATTATATGGACATGTAGAGAATATGATGAGAATACTGATTATATTTTAAAATACTGTGGAAAAAATGAAATGTAGGTATCTGATGTATTCAGAAACATACAGGTGCAATATGTGCAAATGGAAACTTTCATAAGCAATCAAATTTTTGTACTTGCATTGTTATCTGCACATACAGTTATAGCATCTGCCAAGATATTGCATGTTTTATGCAAACACTAACCTGGTTTAGCATATGCATGCATTGTGAGAATATATCCTTATTGCTTGGACCTATAAGATCCATGGACAGAGTGTATCTCTGAGGTCTGCCAAGTAAATCTCAGGTGTGGCAATCTTCTGCATACTTTGAGTATTCACTGTCATGAGTGCATGTTCTAATCTGTAGGAAGATTAGTATATCAGGAATAAGAGTTGCCCTGTAGATTTTAAAGAATAATCTTCCTGTGAAGAACTACACTGATGAGCAATTGCTGGCTAATAGCACAGTCTAGATTGCTCTGAGAAGACATTTCAGTTCATCTAAATATGTCCTGGACTAAGTAGTAAGCTGCAGAAAGCTATATTGAAAAGAAATAAGAAAATGACCAAAAATCACATTACTAAGAGAACAACATACTTCAAAGCCATAAGCCAAAAATGCTCAGGGCCCACAAAACAATACAGCAATTTAGGGTTGTGAATAGGCATTTTCCAAGAGATTAGCACAGTTTACTTCATTGCACAGGTAGTGGTACAGTGTGCACTGCACAGGTTTTAGCTGCCTTGAACAGCACTTCATTGCCATTACAGCAAAGTCATCAGATGCTGAAAAAAGTCTGCCTATGAAGGAGTTGCCTGTAGCTGAACCTACTGCCTACTCCTGTCATTTAAGGGAATAAAAGTGACATACACGATAGATGCTTAGGCAGTTTAAAAAAATAGATCCAAGAAGACAGCGTGCACCAACTTTTCAGCCTGCCTTTGAGCTATGAAACCTCCTAACTAATTTGTACTGTTATTGATGCCACTGTTCGTCCTGTACCCTGTGTATTTAAAATTTTACGTCATGCACTGAAAAATTCCATTTATAAGTAGCAATCTGCTTGAAAATACATAAGGCCATATTTATTTTTTAATACTTCAAAGAGAGTTCCTTGACTTTGTTTATTGTATGACCCAAAGAGAAGGTGGAGGCATTGAGGTAAAGTACAGCAATACCAACTAGAGTGGCAGAAAATGAATTAAAAACTCTTTTTGCTTAGTGGTATAATGATATTTGAATAAAAGATACTTTATAATGCAGTGATATTCAGCAACAGCACTGCATGACTATACTTGCATACACCCAGGCAAATTTTATGTAGAAGTCCTGAAGTCAATTATATCCTGTAGTGAACAGAAAACAAATCCTATTCAAACATTTATTTCTACTTCATATAGAGAAGAAGGGCTGTCTGACCAGAAATTGAACTCTGCTTCTGTCTTCATTAGCGTGACCACACAAGACAGAAGAAAGATCACCTGTAAGGATGGTCTGATTTTGGCACTGATTGAGCCTCCTGTGCTCATTTTAAGGGCCTGATATACCACCTGCTGATGTCAGTGGTGAATCTCCTCCTGATTTCAGGCTTGCAAGGTTAGGTCCTTCCACATGTGTGAAGTAGGGGCAAAACTGCATCGTTTTGGGTCCTAAGCCTGCAAAATTCCTCTACAGGAGTCCCATGGAATTAATGAGACTTGTTTGCATAGTAAGAGGAAAGCACAGGTTTCTGTACACGCAGGACCCTGTTTGATAGTAGTTTTATACCCATTTTCCCTCAATATGTCTGCAATATACATGAATGCCAATACCAATAAAAAGTACAGGGAACTTAAATGGCATTATTTCATGTCTGGTTTGTACTGGTGACACTTCATTATTATTATTCAGCATATTCCAACAGACGGTGTTCATTTCTTGAGTACATGCTGCAGCCTAGATTGGTTTTTCAGTGTGATAGCCATTCGCAGCCATAATATGGTACAGGCCCTTAGAATCAAGATTGATTTGATTCTTTAGAAATGCACCTTATTGTTTAAAAGCAGGACCCCTGCTCTTCTAATGTTTTAAACACTGTGATCTTTCAGAATGTGTTTATTGTATTAGTTTTGTATTGTAGATTATGATAGAAACTAGATTTTATAGCTTTTTAAAAGCAGTGATAATACTGAGCTTCATAGTGGCAGAACAAACTCTGTGTATATCTGTATTATGAATATTAAAGCTGTGATTATATTTTGCCTTAAATAAAAGCCGAACCTTCAACAGTGTGATTTTGCATAGGATTGTTTATTTCTGTACTTATCTTTCATAGTGCTGGCAACATTTCCTTATGGAGCAGTCATGAATCAGGGCTCCAACAGCTTTTCAGCGGCACTGTGTTATCAAAGCCAAAATCATTCATCTGAGAATTAGATAAAAAATCCAGGCTGCATGTAACAATTAGGTAAAACTACCTCATGGTAGTTTCCCAAGAGAAGACAAGTTGCTTTTGGCCTGTAGGTTAAAGTTACCCACTTAGGTGTTTATTTTCAGCCTGCTTAGATCTCAGTACACATGGTGTCTTCTCTTTCCAAGAAGACCCCTCTGTTCCTAGTGAAAAGCATTAAATTCACCTAGGCCCGCCCCGAACAAGGTTTCCATCTTTGCCACCACGAGCTGTGCTCAACTAGAGGTGAGCAATGGGACTTCAGATTTGCCCATGCAGCAGTTCAAGAAACGGCCCAAAGTGTTACTGGCATTTTTTTACAAATTTGGTGACAACCTAAGTTGCCTTGAAGACTAGCAGCAGATGGACAGCAGTAGCCATTAGCATTACCCTATTAATAGGCTAATAGGACCGCAAACTCCATATCTTGCCTTCCTGTTGTGCTCCTGGTGGGTCTCAGGTCTGTAGCTAATCCCCACGTGCAGATCTGCAGTTACTGGGAACAGGCCAGGAGAAACAAGATCTATCAGGGGAGGCACCAGAGCCAGCTGGGCACAAACCAAGTACCTGCATGAAGAGGAGGAGAGCAGTGGCAGTGACTGGGGAGTCCCCCTGTGCAGGATACAGGCACCATCTGCCAGCCTGACTTGGTACCTCAGGAGCTGTGTTTCTCGCCAGGTGATCAGATTTGGGATGTTGTAGAGGGACTGCAAAGACTAGTCTTGCCCCCAACCTGCTGGTCCATGCAGGCATCAGTGATATTGTCAAGGTGACCTGCATTACTCCAGAGCTCTGGTGGTGAGGCAGAAAGGCGTGGGGTCGTCTCCTGGCTCCTGCTGGTGAAAAGGAAAGGCTCAAGGACAGGAGGCAAATGCTGCTTACCAACAGTTGGTGTTGCAACAGGGCTTCGGGTTTGTAATCCTTGGAACCTCTGAGGGAAAAGGCCTGACAAGCAAGGATAAAGTCCACCTGACAATGCCGTAAGAGAGCACCTCTGCCAGCAGGCTCGCCAGTCTGGTGAGGTCTCTGAAGAAGGTGCATGGGATGGGATGGGATGGGATGGGATGGATGGATGGATGGGTGGGGGGGGGGAATGTCACTGCAACCCCCGCCTCCTTTTCTGCATTTATTTTTTAAACCAGCTGTCCCTCAGCTTTTATTAGTGCATGGGGTTATTTTCTCCCAGGTGCAGGACTTTGCACATGCCTGCTTCTTTCAGGCTATTTCTCCAGCCGGCTGAGGTGCCCCTAGAGAGCAGCCCCACCTTACCACCGACCAAGCCCCCCCACCCCGTTATGCCTCCTACGGCCAAAACAGACACGAGGAGAGGGTGCTCTCTATGCACCACCGAA
>NW_010144543.1:0-291 GCF_000699245.1 Pterocles gutturalis
TGCAGGAGCACGGCCTGGGGACACCTCCTCTGCCACTTGGCATTGGGATCCCCCTTTGGTGGTGCCAGGATGCCCCTGCCCTGCCCCAGGGGACAGGCAGCATGAGAGGGCAGGGGAGGGGTCCCTGCCTTGCTGCAGGGCTCGTTCCCTGTCCGTCCCTTTTGTGGTGCCTGAGGTAGGAGGTGGCCCATGTCACTGTCCCTCGAGCGCACAGGGGTGGCAGGGGTGACATGCCATCAGCGACTGCCCCTCTCTGCAGGTGGCCATGCCCCACCAGGGGCTGGGGGGGGA
>NW_010144543.1:368-661 GCF_000699245.1 Pterocles gutturalis
AGGACGTGTCCGTCTCTGTCCCCCCGGCAGGCACAGACAGTGCTGCCTCTGCTGGGTGCATCGCTGGGGAAACTGAGGCTGGGGGCTTTGTTGCTGCATCCCCTCGCTTTGCTTATGCACGTGTCCCCGTGTCCCCAGGTTCACAGCGCCTGCAAGGACCTCTTTGGCAAGAGGTGCCCCCTGGGCCAGTACAAAGTGTCCATCATCCCACCGACCGCCTTGAACAGCATTGATTCAGACGGTGAGTCCTGGGGGGGGTACAGGGCTGGGCTGCGGGTGGGTGGAACAGGCTG
>NW_010144543.1:674-942 GCF_000699245.1 Pterocles gutturalis
TCCTCTGCAGGCTGTGACTTGTGGCAGTGTGTTGGCTTTCCTGTGAGGTGCCAGGAACACCACCATCAATAGGTTCCAGAGTCAACACCCTTCCCTGCTCCACCCTTGGATGAAGGCTGCTTGTTGCCTTGCGCTCTGCCCCAGGGCTGTGGCGGTGCTGTGCTTTGGGGTGGCACTTCCCCGTGTGTGGCCTCTCACAGTGGCCCTGGTCATGGTCCCTCTGTGCTGGGGTCAGCCTCTGTTGAGGGGTGCTCTCCATTGCACCCCA
>NW_010144544.1:0-5533 GCF_000699245.1 Pterocles gutturalis
TTAGGGACCGCGGGTGCTGCGGCCTCGCAGCCCCCCAAGTGTTGGAACGGTGCTAAGTTGCGGTCCTGCTTCAAACGGGTTAAAATAATTAGAAGGTAAAGGTTGGTGCTGGTGTGTGATGTGGGATCAGGGGTATCGTTATCTGCTGCTTTTGCTTCTTGCCACGGTGTGTTTGTGCAGCCAGCATTTAAAAAAGTAACTGGGATAAAACACCTTACTGTGCACTCTGCTGAATTCAACAGAAATGTAATTGGGTGCTCTCACTTGATCCTGATCAAATTTGCACTGACCTTTTTTTGATAGTAATGACCATGGCCCTTGCATTTGTCTTTTCAACACTGTTACATTGCAATATGAACTAGAGTCGGGTGTATGTCTGTGTCCTGTTGTAGACAGTTCTGTTGATGCTCCTTCTGCAACTCTTTGAAGTGTTTCTTAGTGTTTGTATTTCTGTTTTATGCTGGATTTCCTCCCCTCTCCCAAAGATTTCAAATGCCTTTTTGAGGCTAGAATTTTGTAAAGAGACATGATTCCATATTAGCTAATGGGATGCACCTTAAAGAAGTGCAAAACTTACATTTCACCAGAAATGGTGCAGTGCTAACTTCTTTTTTTATCTTACCTCTTAATACTGGCTTTGTGTTCCATCTTCTAGACTTGATGTCATGTTGTTGTTTGAAATGCTGATGCAGCTGCTCACCTGGTTGGGCACTTCATATGTGGCCAGTGCGGACCTGATTCTACAAACTTGTAGGCACACAGATATACCTTGTGTACTTCTCCTTCTATAAAGTGGATACAGTTATTCCTCTTCTTCTCATATAATCTTTTTAGGATTAAACCCACTAATCATAAGGCTATGTGAGTATTAAAAGATGCGACATGATGAGGGCTGTGGAAGTACACAAACAGATTAGATGAGTCTGCTGAAATTATTTACTTAGCTCCATGACTAATCATATATTTGAAGTTAAATCCGTGCATAATCTCTTTGCATAATTTGAGGGCCTTAAATTAAAGGTGCTCCATGCATCTTGCCTGTAATTTGAACGTTGGGCCTCCTTTCTTTGCACTGTGTAGTTTTCTTTGGGTTTTGTGTTGAACGGCTAAGGTTTTTGCATATTAGTAATAATTTATTGTGTCAAGCTGACACTTTAATGCAGAAGGAAGAGATGCAGCTCAAATGCATATATTCTTAGCAGGTGATAACTGATACATTTGTATTTGTCTTGAAGGCATCTTCATCTTATTTTCAAATGCTGTAGGATATGGATATTTTTTCCATTGGAAATAAATACATTTCTTCAAGTCAGAAGATTGACATGATTGATGGTTTCAGGTTTTTAATTAAAACACAGAAAGCTCCATGCGTGACTGATTCAGTTGCAAGGAAACCTTGCGGAGCTCAGAAATGAGAGTGTATCAAACAGAGCTGAAAAACCAAATAACTGATCTGTAAGGGGTCTGTGATGGAGTAGACAAGAGGCAGAATAGCAAAGGTGTTTGTGACACTGACTTCTAAAGCATAGAAATGCTTGTGAGAAGTTTAATACCTGTTTTTTTTTTTCCCTGAAAAACAAACAGAAAGCCAACAGCAACAAAAACCCAAATAAAACCAAAACAATAAACCAACAAAAAAAGCCTCTTCTGACATTTCTAGTCTCATAACTTTTGAACTCGCCGGCCTATTTTAATCAAAATTGACAGAACAGGAGAAGTGTTGCAAATGACAACTTTCTACAAGTGTCATGGAAATCAATTGCTTTATAGGGAAGAAGAAATATTTAATATCTGAGTTGAGGAAGAAGCAGGGAGAAATCTGCCCATATCTCCTCTACTTGCCCTGTCCCAGCAACCTAGTCAGCACACAGCTGTAGCTACATTGTGAGCTGTCCTTTGCCCATCACAGACTGAGAAAGGATTGGGAGGAAAAGGGGGAAAAGAGAGTATAGAGGCAACTTCCAGAAGAACTGGAACTTAATAGTGGAAGAGGGGCAGCCATGGGTGAGGACTGGGGTACTTGTAAGAGGGAATAGGCTATGCAAATAATGCAGGGCAAAAATCCATCATAAATCAAACACTGTTGTTTTCACTGCTCATGAAACAACTTGTTGGATTTTTCCCCCAAAAATATGTCGGCACATTGTATTGACTCAAGAGCTGCAAATGCCAACTTACTGGGGCAAGGCCATTCTTCTTCCTGGCTTTGCTCTGAGTTTTCTTCTTGCTATGCAATGAGCACTTAGACTCCAACTTTCCTTTGCAAGATTTACAGCTTTGCACAGTTGTGATGAGCAAGGGAGGTAACACTTTAAAGAGAAGGATACCATTAAAGGCCTTAAGTAGATAGCTTGATTGTAATTCCAAGCTCTAGTAACACATGCCCACTAAAATGTAGATTTTTTGGACTTTTCTGTGTAATGCTTTTTTTAACCAATATCTAGCTCTAAGTCACTTGTGATTGCTATTGAAAGACTGTGCTTTATTGGCTAGAGAGAACTTTTTTGAGAACTAGTTTGTGGATATACAGCTTCTAATGCTCTTTTTTCCTGCCTGTGACTAATCCCGTTGCCTTTCCTAAAACAATTTGTGGGAGGAAGGCAAAAGGATTCACCCTAGTGCTGTAATGAAAAGCTTAATCATAGGAACATTTCTGACACGTTCGAGTTGTTGGGGTGGTGAGCCCTACAGCCGCTGACAGTCTGTGCAAAACCAACCACCTCTCTTGTGTGGGCTGGGAGCAGGCTTCAACTCCAACTAAGAAAGTGCACATTATTGGAAAGTTATACAGATCCTGGCATAAGAATTTGGGGTTCAGTTCCCAGCTGTCACATTTTGACAGATTTCTTGAAGGAATTTATGAGGGCTAACTCCATATGGGGACTTGGGCTTTTCAGCACTGCATGGTGCAGCTCCTGGATTTTGGCTTTTATTCAGTTCAGAGCCCCATTCCAGCCAATGCAAGACACAGAAGTGGTGTCTTAAATTTCACTTTTTTTTTTTTTTTTTTTTTTTTAGATTAGTATCACGGAAGATGCTGTGAGAAGGCACTTTTTTCATGTTGGTACTTCCAATTTCATGCATCTTGAGGGAGGAAAATCTACAGAAAACACTGGGAGTAATTTAGTTCTTTAGAAACAATTCTATTTGGGGTCCTCCATCTGGGTACGGTGAGCAAGGAGGTATCCTGTGAAGCAGGATTTGTGGATTTGGTGTCTTAAGTGTTGATGAGGACTCAGACCCACCAGCTGCCATTGTTTGGGGAAATGTCATATCCAGCAGGAGCCCTCCCAGCTCTCCTTTTGGAGAGGGACCAGCACAGGGCTGTTCTTTGGAGTGGGGATGATAGAAAGCTGGTGTCTTTTGGGGAGAGGGGGATGCACGCTCTTTATTTTATATGAAAACACATTTAGCCAAACCATTGGCTGGCATGCACAATCTGGAGGGCACAGTCTAAACTCCCAGCTTCGTGCAGCAGCCTCAGCTGTACATTAGTGCACACTGGTTGGCACAACACTGCTCTTTCGACCTCTCTCAGCATAGTTTTGAATGACTATAGCTGTTGTAGCTGTTCTCTGAGGAGCTCAGTCTTGGCCATGGTCAGAGTATATCTTCTGGGTTGGGTCTCCTAACTCTGAGACCCATTGTCCTGTGAGATATGGGTGCAGCTCCTTTGGCATGCACTCACATGCACGTTATGGCCCCAGTAGCACATCACTGATGAGTACCCAAATGGCTTATGTGTGTTCTGAGGCTAATACAGTCGTTTTACTACCAAAATTGCACTGATGTTTCATTGGATATTTAAATCTTTTTGTAGATCTAGGCTTTAACCTCTTCCTGATTCTGATCCCAATGCGTGGGTAGGAGATAAGTGTCTTCCTATCCCAACAGGAGTGCTGAGAGTCACTCAGGCTGTATGGTGAAATGAAACAACACTGAGTTAAACCAGAGCAAATGGTGTGTGTTTCCATAGTGAATTTCCTCGATGGGACTTACAGGACACATTTGGGACTATAGCAGATAGCAAGCAGCTACCCTTCCTCTCTCAGCTGAAAGTATGTAGGCATTAAGAAAAGCTTGTTGAATCAAAGTCTTGAGGTTAGGACATTGGCCTGAATAACTGTAACCTGATTTTTAATCAGGAATCATGAATGCTGGAGGATAACAGCAAATCATTTGGATTTCTTTTTTCTTTTAGAGGAGAGACAATTGTACTAATTATCAATATTGCTCTGTGAGAAAGTGGGTGTGAAAACAACTCTGTGAAGTAATTTAAAGTCTTTGTTAAAGCAAAGTACACTCAATTTAGCTGAACTAGAAATAAGTTTTTATTGTACCCTTGGTTGCTCTCCCATTGTCTTGAAAAGAGCAAAATTAACCTATAAGAAAAGCAAATTGCTGATGTGGGGTGTTCCTACAGAACTGAATATTTGCAGGGAGTTGCCCTGATCTAAAGGGGCAGTGCAGTGTTCGGACAGCCCTGGTCAACAGGTCAGTAATGTCCTTTTAACAGGATATGAGAGAGTTCGGTTTCTGTAGTGGTTTATTCTTTAAATGATTAGTAAGAGATTATTGCATCTACAATGGGTGAATCTAATTTTCTTCTCTTTTACACGAACTATTCCCCTCATGTGAATTCCAGTGATTTCAGCTGAATTACTACTTGTTTGTGTTGGTTTAATTGCAGAGAGATTTGATACCTCTAAATTTATGGAAGCAATAGAGCCACAGCATTTCTAGTACCCTTGCACACAGAAAAATGAAGATAAGAAACCTATGGTAGCTCCTCTGTGTTATTGCTGAAGCGGAAACAAGTTGAGTTTTACTTGCACATTGTATTTTACTGTGTGTGGTAAGGTACCATGTATGGGCACAGCTAAGCAGTATATTTTTGAGTTGTCCAATTTTAATGCTCTAGTGGGAATGCAAGGTTGACTTCCACTCCTAATAAGTATTAAAATAGGACTTGATGTAGCTGCCAGGGCTTTAAAACATGATCAGTCAGCTATCTTCAAAATCCAGCCTCGCTCAGAAGGCAGTCCCTTAGAAATTACACTTCTGTCTCAAAACATTAACCTTTCAGAGTGGTCTAATACAGCACTGCATGAGAGCCCCAGCCAAGATCAAGGCCCAGTTCTACTGGATGCTGTAACCCCACATAGACAGAAATGGCTTTGCCTTCAGAGTGTTTACACAAGTTGACAATAAGAAGCAAACAGCTGGGAAGAGAATTTCTCTGCTTTTACAGGCAGCGAAGTATGGTGCTAAGTCTAAACCACCAAACCTACCAAGTTTAACAGAATAATAATGATCTCAAATTCTGTGAAAATTGCAGTCTAGGTAGAGATGGTAGACTGAAGTTGAGCTTGTCTTCCACGGCAAGTGAAGGCAATGTTAGCCATTGTCCATCTAAGAGCCATCTGGCTCATCAGCATGTCCTCCTGATGTCCCACCAGCATATGCCTCTATGAAGCATGCTGTCCCTTGCCTGGTGTAGGTGTCAGCAGGAAAAAGCTGTGGGCAGCGAAAC
>NW_010144544.1:5564-56496 GCF_000699245.1 Pterocles gutturalis
TGGGCAAGGAAGGGGGAGAAAACTGTAGACTTGGGTCCTCTGTCCATTAGGAAGCCAGGTGTTAGTTTGGCTCCTTACGGAAACAGGTTTTGTTTTGCATGGGGGGTGGAACTGTGTAGTGTTGATTTAGCTCTCTCCCCTATACCAGTTTGTAGAGATCCTCTTAACTTCTTTGTCTTTTGTGGGGGATCTTTCACAAAGCTGCAGCGGCAAAACCTGTCAAAACTTAGAATGGTGAACTCTAAATTAAGAAAAAATGCCAGGGAACTTAAGGGGAAGTGTTTGAAACTATTTTTTATCACACTCTCTGTCTTTCTTGTAAACTGTAAGTTTACAGTTGACATTATGTGGTACAGCTGCTGAATTAGTGAGAGAAGTTTTCCTTCTGTTGGTGTAAATGGAAAGAAGATTTTAGAAATTTTAAGGACCATAAGCAGCCCAATGTTAAGGATTTTAGGAGTAATGCCTGTGTGAAGTTCTTGACCAGATCTTTTATTATTTCAGACTGTGAAATCTGCCTTCTTTATAAGTCTACTTTTAACCTGATGTTTTTCGTCACTTAATTCCAGCCGTGGTCCCTTGAGTGCCTCCTGGCACTGTCTGAGTGTCAGCTGTCCTGTAAAGTTCCTATTAACAGGGAATTTTACAAGGAGGATGGTGGCAGGTTCAAGACTAGAAATTTCAGTGCAGTGCTCAAATGCGTCACTTTGAAGGATGGGAAGACAAAGAGACATGTCCAGGCTGACTTTGTAAATGCCCTGGGTGATCCAAAACCTCCTGGCAGGGGTCATGCTTTCCCTGGCTGGATGGAATCCGACCGCGGGATGCAACCTGGGAAAGAGCAGGCTCCTCTAGTCTTGGTGTTGATGGAGCTCCTTCTCTAGGTTATTTTGGGTGATGGAGAGCCATGGGTTTTGCACCATTGTGCAGGTGTGCACCAACAAGGGTGTACTTTGCCTAGAACAGCTGCTAGTTTAAAGTTTTACAGGGTGCCTGAGACAGGCACTGAAGAGGGACTGTTCTCCACCCACAAAATATTTGTTGGGAGTGTTATGGTAGGGCTGTGCAGAGCTCGAGGGGTTTCCAGCAGTGCGTGGGATTTTATTCTCTGTATCTCTGCAGTGCCCTCCAGGGCGGGGAGCCCCGATCCTGAATCTGAATGAGCTCTGGAGATCGGTGATGGCAGAGCCGTCCTGCTCCCGGTTTATTTGTGGGTGCTGCTCTCTGCTGCTGTTTTTCATCTTTAATGAGAGCTGAACACACCATAAAATTTTATTGGGTGTTTATGCTAACAAAATTAACTAACAGTTGGTGCTTTAAAAGTGCAGCCGGAGCTCTGAGTGCTATAACTGGAATCCGCAATGGCTTTTTAACTGGTGTAGGACAGAGGAAATGTGTGAGCGCCAATGTCATTTAACAGTAAACCATATTATAGTAACTTTTTATTGACCAGAACTGATTTATTGAAATTAAAAAAAAAAAATCTTAGCGTGGTATGTGCTTAAACAAAACCATGTTTTCAGCCATTAGATAGCTAGAAGCTCTGTCAAAATTAAGGGGTTAATTTATAATACCAAACCAATGGGCTGATAATAAAAATAAATTAGTTTATCCATTTCAATATTTTAATGGTTAAGTCAAATAATAGGAAGAAGATGTATTCTAGCATTTTGATTATTGTGTTTTTCAATAAAATAAATACAATATCACGCTGTGAATGCTCTATGGGTCACTTGAGGCTGTGACTTCAGTGAGAGGACAAATGACCTCTAAGCTATAGAAAAAAAAGAAAAGGGATTAACTTCAGACTCAATTTCTTGTTCACTAGAATGCATTTGGCTTATTTCTATATTAGTGCCATTAAGTAAACATAGGAAAGTAATTAGCTTTCATTCATGTATTTATTTAGTGCTTTTATTTATTTTCATGCAGTTTTCCCATGCTTAGTCTGGAGAGAGGTTGATATTTATGATCTTTAGGTTATGCTGAGGATTCTTATGCTGGTTTTAAACCAAGATAACCAGACTGACATGCTGGGTGCTGGTTTTTTGTTTTTTTTTTTTTTTTTTTTTTTTTTGTGAATTAAGTATTTTGATCATGAGTTAGCAATGATTTACCACATATTTGCCTATGTGTAGGTAGGGTGGATTTGCATTTCATGGCATTGCCAGAAATAAAATTTGTCTAAAAGACTTGTGCTAGCACTTAAAAGGAATGTACCAACTCCTGGATTAATCCCCAAGTTACACTGGGATACTGGCCAAGTGGCTTACATTTTCACATTGTCATGTTATCATAGATCCCAGCTGATTTTCAAGGCCAGACACTGCTGCCATCAGAAAATGTTCTCCAACCTGCTTTTGACCTCTCAGTATAAGCATGGTCTTGGGGATCTAATGTGAACTCACAGCAGTCAGCAGTAGTTGCACTTCACTGAGACTTGGGCAAATATTCTACCCATGCTTTAGTTTTTTCTGTTGATAAAAATAAGGATGAGTAGTTTGCTTCCATGGTCTATGAGGTCTTTGGTGGAGGATAATAACTTGGTAACCCACTAAGTGGGGTACCCATCCTTATGTTGGCCTTATGTCATTCTGCTTAAAATCTGCTAATTTAGCAAAATTTAGTGTCATTAAGAACATATTCTCCTTTGGAATGATGAAAAAAAGATGTAGGAGGGACAGAGATAGGAGGCTGCACAGTCCTTATACTGTGACATGTAAACCTTGCTCCAGAAGATGACCCTGGAGGGAAGTGTACCTAAAGGGGCAAGTTGTGTTGCAAGCACAGAGCACATGGAGGAGAAGGAGGGGAGCACATCGATGTTTAAGCTCACTTGAAAGGAAGGTTGTTAAAATTATAAAACTTTGGGTAATTTAAAAAGAGAGCATGTGCAACACTCCTAGGTGTTGTGCCTTCAAGTGGGCAGAAAGAAATATGCTGCAGCAAAGACAAGGCTTGTCCTCAGTGATATCCCCAGGGAGAGGGTTGGGGGCTGGCAAAGGTGGTGGGTGCTGGGCTCCTCCCGGCTCTGCCAGCAAGTTGAAAAGGGGCAGGACATCAACATTCTGAGGTCAACTAACTTGCTTATTTGCAGATGTCATCTAAAATTGGAATGCCAGGAAGAAGCTGAAATTATGGCAGACAGATGTGTACTGCTGGTAATTTATTACTACTCAGGGCAGCAGACACACCCTATGCTTTTTTTTTATTTTATTTTTTTAGTGTATGAGTTTATGCTTCTAGGCTTTTGACTTTTCTTGGACTTCCACTTAGCATCCCAAAATCCTAGTGTTTGCATATTTTTATTGCAGTTTTTTATTCAAGTCAGATTTTGCTGGATGATGACCTCACAGAGCCTTTGCCACTGCTTTAACTCCATTCCCCTAAGTGGAGGATCAGATAGTTTTTCATAAGTAAGAAGTCCAGGAAAGGTCCAGCAGGAGGGACTCGCTTCAGTGTTATTTCTATTGCAGCACTCCGTAGGAATGCTCATTGCATATTAGGATTCAATTGAACAAGAGGCTCTTCAGTTTGAGAGCATAATACTGCTTCCTACATCAAAGAACTTACATTTTAAATTTTTTCATTGGTTTATGGTCATCCCTCAAACTAAGGATTCTATTTTGACTTTTCTCACTGCTTAGCACTGTTTTCTGTGTATGAGCCCATTGATTTCATGAGGCTTCTCTTATGCCTCTTAGCACAAATCAGGGTTATATCTGGGGCCCAGTGAAAGCACACACAGTATAATACATTTTCCTTGACATGCTGCGTTGCCTCACTGCCAGTCCTCTTGTCTGACCACTTGTTGCACAATTAATCTGCCAGCAGAGAGGCCACCAAAGTTTCGCAGTCACTCACTCCCGAGTTTAACCACTCGTTATTGTTATAGATCTCTTCTCCAGCAGGTCAGGACTACTCTTGAATTTCCTGAGTCCTTCTCTCTGCATGCTCTGTACCTCCATATCTTCTGATTTGTTCCAGCTTTGGTCACTTGAGTTATCTTGATATTGCTGAAATTCCCTAAGGCTGCAGCTGTATTACAGAGCATATCTGCACCTTGACTGTCTCTTTCACCCCTTCATTTTGGGTTCATTCTTGCCTCCTTCCTACATCTGCTCTGTTCCTACTGTTTTTTGTGTGGTAGAGGAGAGCGCTGAATATTCCACTTTACAAAGAATTTAATTTACTTCTAGTGAATAAAACCAGCTGGTTTTCCCTTACTTTAAGTAGTAATGGAAATCTGCTTGTGCTTTCTGTTAATCTGTGTGAATTGTTGCCCTTAAAGGGCATTTATAGCATGAAAATATACTGCCAGTTTGTCCAACTCAGGGACACCAAGGGACTGATTCAGATTGAAATGCAGATATCTTCACATGGGCTGCTGAAAGGGCAATGATGGCTCTTGGCCACTGCAGCTTGGGCTTCTATGTAGTATGTCAAGCTGCCACTCAGAAACCGCACCTGGAATTGCTAGCCATGGATGATCATAATGTTGGTGATGAAGGCATTAGCCAAGGAGGTAGGGAGGAAAGAAACTTTTTATGGACCCTCAAACTTTTTATTTATGGCAGCAATTCAAGCGTTTGGGTTTTTTTTCCTCTTTTGTCCCCTTTCTTGTCTTCAGTAGAAAACGTCATTCCTTTTTATGACTTTAATGGAAAGTAATCAATGCTGTGCACCATCACAGTATTATGATAAAAATACCTCAGTTAAAACTATCTTTGACAGCAAAATATTGTAAGTGACCTCCAATGTTAGCCTTCTTCAGATACTTTCCTGCTGTAGCTTCATTATATTTTACAGCACATACTTTGCACCAGAGAAATTCTGGTTGGCAGCCGATACGGACTAGCTGAAAGAGAGGGAGATTATTCTGGTTTTGTTTTAAACACAGGAGGGATGTCTGCATCTAACTTCCAGTAATGTCAGCAGAAGCAACATACCTAAATCTCTTGTGTGCTCATGGAAGAATTGCCTCTAGAGCTTTTTCAGTGTAAAGCTTAAAGTCTATTGAAGAACCCTGTAATGAAGAACTGTAGTTCCTGGTGCTTAAAGTTTTAGTGATTGTACAGAAATAGGGCCGCCAGGACTTTAAATTATAGTTTGTATAACTTTATACAAAGTATATATATATTACTATAAATGACTTATTCTTTCTTGAAAGCTCTCTTACTTCCTTGTAAGCATTTGGTAGATTTGGATTTTGATACGGAGATCATCCAGAACAACAACAACAAAAAATCAATATTTTATTCAATAGAAGCTATCACTTGTATGCTCTCGTGCTTTGGAGACAGAAATTGAAGAGAGGTAGGAGAAAGCTAGCAAATTACAGTGTGGTCCCACCACCGTTATTCCCAGTCTTAGCCAGCTAACAAAGACTGTAGCACCATTCGTATGAACGATGATGGTGTCCAGCTGAGCAATAACTGTTCTCTGCAGAGGCTGAAGCACACAGATGCGCCCAAATACCGAGATAAGATGGTAAAATGTAGATGTTATCAAAGCAAAGGTGTACATATGCATTCTGTTGTAGAAAAGGTATCTGCTGTACCATGACGTGCTTGAAAGCCAGTATGCCTGATCAGTTCAGCAGCACTACAGAGTCCAAGTGTATGCTGGTGCATTACTGAAAAGGGAACTTCTTTGTGATGTATAAATGTGAACGAGTATTCGCAGTGTGGCTACATGTTTATGTGTGCTGTAACAGCACTCGTGTATTTTCCAAGGTTTCCAATTTAATTTAATAAAGCAAAAAAGAAAAGCAAGAAAAGCTCAAGTTTATAGTTAGCATTGCTGCAGAGGTGTTTTGTTAAAAGGTGAAGAAATGTCATCAAAATGATGCAGAGGTCTTGAGTCCTCAGAAAGAATGAAATTCTCTCTCTGCACAAACTGGGCAATTACTATAAGGTGATCCTTGAAGGACAGGACTCATTTTAAGGATTACAGCACCAATGTGTACCGTGTGTAACCTAAGGGCAGGATTTTACTGCACTAGTGCTGTGTGAGATGTGCCAGGTATCCTTTCAGTTGCTGTACCATGGGGATATGAATTTCCCACAGGTCTTGGGTCGTGTCTGCCAGCACCAGCAGTATGGCTTGGAGATGCCGGGACATCTCAAATGATGCTGCTGAGGATCTTCATTTAGGCAGTGGAATTGGACAGGCAATACCTAAGCTCCCATTATAGTCAATGGGACACAGTTGGTAGAGTTGAGAGAGTGATGAAGCTCACTGTAAGGTCGCTGTGGGCTGACTGCTCCCTTATTTGCTTCTTTTATTCCATTGACTTTTTTTTTACTACATCCCTGTTAGCTATAATAGTTTAGACACCTGGCACTCTATATGCATCTAAACATAGGCATCCTAATCTCAAGTTGCGTCTCTCTTGTAGTGTCAGCCTAGTCTACTGTGTTTACTAGTTGTCAGTGTGGGTAAGAAAAGCTGGGAAGAATTATGGCACTAAATTGTTGCCTGTCATTTCCCAAGAGCCAAGACATTTCTTGTAGGTCAGGATGGATGGCTGAATACTGGAGTGTAATCAGCATAGCTGAGATTGATTTATCTATAACAACACAAGGCAAGCAGTCAGAGCCTGGGGAAAAATGACCAATTTTATTTTCCTAAAATTCAGGTTTCAGAAAAGCTTGGGTTATTCTGATCAGGGTAACTGTGGCAGCAGACTTAGGTTGATGTCTGCATTTCAGTCTTGATAAATCTGCAGAGAGGCAGCCTGTTGTCTCGATCGTGAGAAAAAGAATGCTTATGTGAATTGGAAGATATCTTTTTTCTTCTTTTTTTTTTTAAAGGGTTAGTCAATCCTTTTGAAACATGTGAGTAGGGGTTGCAAAAATGCTGATATTGTTGCACAGAAGATTTATGAATCTCTTTGTGGAGTGGAAGGCAGACATAGATAAAGCAGGAAGTTTTAAATCATGCTTTGCCTGTAATTGTGAGCATGGTATCAACGTCTGTGTCTTTGACTGCAAGGTCCTTCTGAGCCCTGTAAGGGCACGGTACAAACATTAGCTGCTCAACTACTGCTCAGGCCATGTTGGATTTCGTGAGTGTTGCTCTAAATAAATTTAATCAATAATGAGATCTTGTATTGAAAAGTACACTGCTTTCTGTTGATACCATATATTTTTTGGCACAGCTGATTCCCCTCCCCTTACTGCTCTAAGAACTGAAGATGGGATATTTGCTTCAGTGTTCAAAATAAGGGCCAAGGCTCATTCTCAACTCCCTCAGCATGGGTTTAATGCCAGCATGGTGACATTTCCCTTAGTCCTGTTGTCAGGACTGGACTTAGTAAAGAAAAATCAGGCTGTGTCAGTATTGCTAACAGCTCTTGTTATATTAGCAGTCTTAGCATCCTACCCTGGTTCTTTCATATTTAGGAAATAAATTCTAAATTTCTTAGACTTTTGAGATGAGAAAATATTTGGAATGTTGTTTTTTGGGAAATATAGCTGGTTTTAGTCACCTTTTCTGGTAGGTAGTTTTGGCTTTTTATATTTAGGGTTTTTCTATTTAGTTGTGTTTTTTAAAGAAGATATATTCTCTCTTTAGAGAAAACACTGTGGCTAGGTGACAGTATAATTTGTAGAAATCAGTGGGAAAAACATCAACTCCTAGGGCAAAACGTGGACACATTAGAAAGTTATTTTCAAAACTTTGCTAGAATTTAGTAAACTGTGTTTTAGAGGCATTATCCTCAGAAGGGAGGAGATTAGGAGTGAAGGAAGAGGCAGTTATCAGCTAGGATGTTCCTGTTTACTCCATTGCTGTAGTGTTTCAGCTCCTCAAAACCTCTAATGAGATTTTCTTCAGATAACTACTGATTGCTGTTAGATTGGATTGGATTACATTAGATTAGCGTTACTGCAAGTTTACAGACAGAGGAACTTGTGGTATTGCACTGCTCACAGTGGTATTGAGGTGAAATTTTGCAAGCCAAGTCCAAAAGTGCCATCAGATTCCCTGCCACTAATTCTGGAAACAGCGAAGGTGCAGCACCAATGAGTTACATGACTTCAGTAGTCCCCAGAGTTTTGATAGAACTGAGTTACTCAAGGTCTCCTATGTGTCCAAAGCAAATGGAGAACTTGAAGAAAAATAAAAAAATAGTTTCTGACTGTTCACCTAAATCACTGAGGGATTGAACTGGGGAGGAGCTTAAAAGGATGCCTAAATACAGATGAGATTTGGTTTCTCCCGTTAACACCTCTCCAGCCTTGCTTTCAAAGAAAGGCATCAGCTTTCCCTGGACCTCTGGGGAAAAATAATGTTGACATGTCCAGGGGCAGACTGGGCAGTGTCGATCCTGAGCAGGTAGGTATGTCCTATGTGCAGAATTCAGGATGTCCCATTTTTTAGTTTTTCCCAGGGGGTTGGTGCTGAGCTGTTTCAGGAGGTTTCAGGCTAGTTTTCAGGAAGTCCCTGCGCAGTCAAATTACAGGATTTTGAGGTGCTTAATTCATAGCAAGGCAGTGTGTATAATCCAGGGTTGTGGACTCTTCACACTAATAATTATAAATAGTCTTCCTGTGCTTGCTCTAGATGTTGTATATATCACACAGATAGGGAACACTGCTGCCCAGAATTCCTGTGGGATGAATACAGAATACAACAAACTGTTTATTATTTGTAAGGTCACAGTCCTGCAAAGGGGGGGGCTTGGGGATTTCTTGTTTCATCTGGTCAGGTCTGGTGGCTTTCTGCATGCCATGCCCATGATATGTGAAAAAATGTAGTTCCTTCAGTTGTCTTCTGCTGAGCAAAACTCCTCCATGACACTTAATTAGCTGCAGTTTGCAAAGCTCTGAATTAAAGTCACTGAGAATCTCCCTCCTTCCAGTTTTTCCCCTGTTTGCTGCATGCAAAGAACAGGAGCAGAGGACTGTATAGTGGCGTGACTGTTCTAAGTTATGGTTTTCTGAATGCTATTTGGTACCTTTTCACAGAGGACCTCGCTTCCCCAGCACTCTTTGTGGGTGAGGAAGCAGAGATGCTTGTCGTGAGTGAAGCTCTGAGGTCTCCTCATTCAAGCCCAGGTTTCTGTTCACTTGGACTCATACACGCTGTGCTAATCACTAGAGTGCTCTGCTGCTCCTTAAAATACTTTGATAATGAGATTTTGGCATTTTTTTTTTTTGTCTTTGTAATGTCCCTGTTTTCCCATTTCCTTCATTAGAAGGAAAGTTTTTGAAACACGTGCATGCTTAATTTTCTGTATTCTGACTTGTATCCTCCTGCCTTGCTGTGGCTTGAAATGAATTTTAGATTTTTAGAGCAGTGACATACAGCATTAAAGAGCCTTGCTGTCTAACCAGGCATGGTGTTTCTGTAAAGCTGCTTCTTCCTTCAAATAGAGAACAAAAGGATAACAGACTGAGAAAACCATGCTGTTTAGAAACAAGTAGTGTGTTTTATTGAACCAGAACAAGTGAGCTACAGTGATGTACCATTGGTGTGCTTCGTCTTCACTTGTGAATGGGTTGCATTCATGGATTGACAATCGGCAATAGTTGGCTGCTAGTTTAAGATCATAACTGTGCCCTGTGCTTGAGGGCAGAGTTTCAGAGGAAAATGTGAGTGTTATATGAGTAGTTACAGCATATTTTGACCTTGATCTTTGGCTATAGCCAAATATCCCAAGGGAAATTCAGGAAAGCACAAAGAACAGAGATGGCTCTAAGGCTGCTCAAGCAGGCACTAGCTTCCAGCATCCCAAGAAACTACTGCAACAGCCAGAGCCCAGCAGTAATGGACCAGTTGAGTGTCAACAATGTCACGGCATTGAAAGGTTTGAGTTAGGCTGGGACACGGGGTACCTAACTCTGGCATGCCATTCTCAGCAGAAAGCCACCCTTTCTCCTCCCCTCTAGGGTGATCTTTGTGTGTGAAACCTTGAGGCCAAAAAGGAGGTTTTGTCCCTTAGGTTTTTTTGTGTTATGGAGAAGCTACATAATTTTTTTCCCTAGGGAAAATAAACATTGATGGTCCTGACTATGCCATTTTTGCCTGTCCCTTGATTTGTAGGCTGTGCTGTGGTTTCAGTTCAGTTTGTGCCGATACTTGTGGTGGGTTTGCGTATTTTCAAGATGACAAATGATGTCAAGCTATCCTTTTTTTATTCTCTGCAGCTTTTCAACTCAGATCTTAGCCTCTCTTTGGTAGGTTGAATGGCCAATATTTGTACCTGTTGACTGCTGTCTTGGCATCTGAAGGATTTTGGTTCCCAACCTGAGATCCCCCCTGTCAGGGGCCTGTTTCCATAAAAGCTTTAGCCTCCCACAGGAGAAGAATGAGGCCATTAAGTCAGCAAAGTTAGGTAGCTGCAAAACACTTTTTAAAAATCCTAGCAAGGGTATATGTATTCTTTTTTTTCACTGTGCATCTATTTAGATATTAAAAAAAAAACCTCCCTTTAAAAAGAGAAAAGCATTTACTGTGACATCCATTTCATCCTGCCCTTTACATCTGAAAAGGCTGAATTTGAACCCTGTTTGGTTTTCGCTTACATCTGTAATTCTCTTTTAAAGTTCCTTTCACGGTGCACTGCAGAAGGGAAATAAAAGAAAAGGCACGGCGAGATTTTATATGCTAAGGAGGCTACTTCAGACAGAGGCAATTAACTGGCGTTGTACAGGTCATACAAGAAAATCAGGAGATGTGAACTGAAGATCAGTCTTTGAAAACGTGGTTAATAGGCAGAGCTTGAAAAACTCATGCTGCAGCAGACTGGGCTGAGGGCACAGGGATTTGATCTTGGGTCTTGAGAGCTTTCCTTACTGCAAGCCGAGATGAGGACCTTGGTGGATGGAGGCAGCCCAGAGGTCTCTTACAGAAAGGTAGTCTCTGATTTTATTTTTTTTTTTTAACATACCAGCAGCTACTGAATTATTTTGGGGCTATTTGTCAAAAAAAGGAAAGCGAATGCTTCCCATCATAATGAAGCAAGTTCTCTAAGCTACGTTGAAGGTCCCTGACTGTTTTTACTCATTACAGCTGTGCAAAGCTGGTGAGAAATGCTGCCAAACAGAAATTCTCTGCTGCCCGGGAGCAGCCTATTGGACAGACGTGAGTGACTTCCCGCAGGTGCATGGCTACTGAGATCAGCCCTACACTCCTGCTGACCATGAATTTAGGATTTAATTCAGCTCACTGGCTGGTAAATCAAAGAATAGTACCCATCTTTATAATCTTTATTTTTTTGTGCAAGAATCACATGTGGCCAAATGCTGTGCTGGTGTTGCTGCTGCAGGGGTCAGTGGAGATGTGCTTGTTCACATGAGCAGAAATTTTGGCATAGCTTTGTTGTAAACAGTCAGACACCCCCAAAGAGGGCTCATGCGTGTGGTGAGAGCTGCAGCTGCTCAGCACAAAGAGAGTGAATGTCTGTGGGGGTGGAGGACTGGTTGGATCTACCCCAAAGTCCAGTCATCCAACAAATGAAATGGTAAAATGGAAAAAAACATCTAATGCCTCTGCAGATTAAAATACTGGGAAAGGGTCCTACTCCAGAAGTACCAAATGTATACAGATTGACTTCACCATGGCTCAGGAGCCTAAATCATCTTTGAGCACCAGGGCAGCAGTTCAGCAAAAGCCAAATTTGTGCTCTAAACAGGAGATTTTCCTTAGTTCATTCTGAAACATTGCATTTCTGGGGCATATTTTATGCACATGAAGCACTGCTAGAAAAGCCAAGATGCAAAATTCACCGATACCATCTCAGAGAGGACTTGGGAGGTCTCCATGTACATGGGATTTTTCTGATATCTTTTTTTCCAGACTCAGACACCCAAGTGTAAACCAAAAAGCTTGAGGTTGTCATGCAAATTTGTGACATACCTTGCAAATTGAAGGGTCTGTAAGGCAAGAGGTGATATACTTTCTTCCACCAGTGAAGTTTTTCACTGTGAGCAGAATTACATGTGTCCTTTGTTTAATACATAAAGTAATTAGCCTGCTACTGTATGTTAAAAATTAGGGATTAGCTCCAGCTGTAAAACTAATCTTTGCATTCTTAGGTTTTCCTGTCTGATGTGTTTCGGGGGCTAGTGATACCTATGGAGCTGGCAGGTTCAAGCACTGCCTGGTCCTAGCACTGGTGGGCAATCGGAGGACATTGTCCTCCTTAGCTTGCCTCAGAGAACTTTTGGGCTCCTCTGTCAATTGTCCTGGTGCATATCCTCTCTTGAAAATAAGTATCTGGTGTTCCAAATACTCTCTCTTCCCCTCACTTTCCTAATTAGTATGGTTTTGCAGGTTAATTACAGAGACTTGTGTTTAATTATGCAGGTTACTTGCTCAGGAGTTGTTGACCTGGAGACATTACTTCATTGGTAGCATCTGAGCTTCCTTCCCTCCTTCCCTCCCTACTTCCTATTTTTTTTTTTTAACAGCTCCCTCTTAGCTTTTAATCTTCTCTGTATTAAGTGTGGATTGCTGACAGGTTCAGGTCTGGTGATCTCCAGGGCTACTTCTATTAACCAAACCTGTCCTCTTTGTTTCTAGAGATGGGGTTTGTGCTTTGGGAACTAAAGGCTGCAGGTTCAGCGTCACCTTTTACAGGAGCTTCTTTAGTTTCTCATGTATTTTGTTCAGGGATTTAGATAGATGTCACTCAGAAAAATTTTGGTACTTGTTTGAAAGCTGCAGAATAAAGTCAGTCATTGTAGCGTTTGAACCTGTAGTACGGGATGTCCATGGGTTAATGCGGCTAATGGAACAACAGAGACCCTACATCTCTCAGTAGTAATGCAGTGCATTAGCCTGTGATTCAGTGTGCAATAAGCTGGCACAGTTTTGATTGAAATATTTGAAGGCAGAGCTCTGTTGACCAGTCCTGAAGTTTTTCTTACTGCATGGCTCTTGCTCTAAGCGGACCGATATGCATTGGAAGCAACCCATGCCCCTGCATGTTTTGTTTGGGTTTGTTTTTTTTTTTTTTTGTGCATGAGGCAACTGCTGAGACTGGAGCTGATTAAAAATCAGAATTTATCTTTCCTCCAAAATTTTGACAAATTGGTATGATTGCGTAAACAGAGCTGGTTTTCCCAATCTGGCTTTTCCTGGTGGAAATCTGTTCCAGTGGAAATCTTCTGCCAGATCTTGTTGAAGAACAGATGGATCCTAAAACTGCTGGGGCTGAGGAATGAGGCAGTTGTCTGCTTGTGCATTAAAAAAAAAAAAAATTCACAACAACAACAAGAGGAACTGCTGTTTTGGAACTTAACATTTCTCCATCCATCTCCAGTTTCAGATCTCAATCTGAGCAGAATTCCCGAGCGCAGGTTTTCATTTCTGGGAAAACAGTTTTAGCACATATGTATCCATGCACATTTCTCTGGAGTAAAGAAAGCATTACACCAAACTAGCTTCAAGAAAAAAATAAAATAAAATACATTTATTGCCTGTGATGGAAAACTGTGGGTGTGTGACAGAGGCATATTCAAACTCAAGATGCAAAGCCTGCTATCAGGGAGCTGAATGCGCTGTCAGATAAATAAAAAACACTGTAGAAGGCAGCACATTCATAATAACATCCAGAGAGATAATATATATTCCAGGTAAAAGACAAGCATCCTAATATGTATCCTTCAATTGCATACACCAAATTAAATCCTGGAAGTGTGCTTTCTTATAATGAATAGATTGCTTCTAACAGCAATTCTGAGTCTGGCTTATTGGCTCAACTCTGTTCTCTTTACTTGTTCATGTAAGTAGTATTTCTAACACAGTTAATTAAGCAAGTTAGAGTTAGTGGGGTTTTGCCAGCTTCTGTAGTGTTTCTCCCAGCACAAGTGGTCACCAGCTGAAAATCCTCCAGGGTGGGTGAAGTGTTGGCAGGAAGAAGTCACAGTTCCTGTGAGGTCTCGGCAGGGGCCTTAAATTAAAATGGAAATGTCACTGGTTTGCTGTAGGAAAGAAGCAAAGATGCTTCTTTCCCAACCCTGACATCCCAGATGTTCTTCCCACATTATTTGAAATTCATGGAAATTAGATATTTATAGCACTGTGCTCATTAATTCGAACAGAAATGGAGTCCCAAATAGTAAGCGAATGTTTTCAGCTTTCATGTGCTCAGTTGCATCAGCCTATTCTTAGCTTATTCATTCCAGGTTTGATCAAACTGGATTAAGACGTGCATTCATACGTAGTGACAAGTTTGACGCAGTGCCTTGAAAGGTGGGAGGATAGTTAACTGATTTCCACTGCTATCAAAGTATTTGCTTGTAATTAGCAATCAGAAGCATGAAAGGATTTTGTTGCGGCAGGGATAAATCTTTAAATAATGCCAGCACTTTTCCCAAAGCTCGCCTTACTGGTCTCTGTGGTTAAGGCAAATGAACAGCGTTAGAGATGAACCACAGAAAGAAGTGGCACTGGAGAGAGAGGGGCAAAAATCAAATATCTTTTGAGAAGATGTCTATCACAGAATCGTTTTGCATTTGAATTGCAGTGAGCCTTTCATTAGAGATGTGTGCTACTTGCTTTTTAAACCGCTTTAAGAGAACATCCCTACTGCTCATCATCACCCCAAATAAACAACAAATAACATGTGAAATGTGGAATCGGAGAAAGTGTTTTGCTCGCCATCTGATTGCACATCGGTGGCAGAAGATGGGGGGAGGCTCGCAGATCCCCAATTCCCACAGTTTAGACGTTACTGACTCTTCTCTGTAGCTGCTGCCTGGAAGGAGGCCCTCGGCTCCAGCTGGCTTTCCTGCAGTGTTTTTGATCCTGAGAGCTCTTGCTGGTGGATGGTTGTGATGACCCAGGTGCCTCTGGCTGCTGCTGCTGAACTCAGGAATTGCAGGAAGATGTTGCTTGGAGCATTCAAGCTATCTGTGCTTTGTACCTTGGAGTACAAGCTTGGAACAGCTTGTTAGGGGAGGTCTTCTGCAGCTGGCTGCTAATCATGGTAGGAGGTTTCTCTGTGCCTGGAGGGGACTGTCTCCAGCTGACAATGAACTGCACCGAAAAAAATTCCACTTGAGTGTGAAGGACAGATTTCAGCTGAGCTCTGGAGAAACACAGGTGCTGTTCTCAGCCTCGATGGAACTGAGGGCTCTGGCATGGACCAAGGATGGTGGAGGGCCTGTTCTTCAGGTTTCTGCTGTCTTAGGCAAGACGATCACCATCACCTTAGATGAGTGCTCTACTCAACAGATTTTCCTCTTGTGGGCTAAGTCCGTTGGTTCTCTGTCAACAGAAGCTGGGACTGAATTATCTGCTGTGGCTGATACCTGGGTGCCAGGCAGCTGGCTGGGAGCCCTGTGCCTCTGTGGGATGACTTGCTCCTTTCCCTGTTGCACTCCTCATGTCAGAGTACTCTTCCAGAGTACGCTTCCGATCGCTACCCTGTAATCTGCCAGGAACAGCTTTTGGATTGAGCATTAGTGGGATTGAATTAATTGTCCCCGTGCCCAGCGCTCCCTCCTCTGCCACTGCTTCCTTACGTGGTCTCTTCTGTAGCGCCTGGTCCTTATGAAGAGGCGGCAGGAGAAGGGTACGCGACGTCTCCGTGCAGAACAGCCAGCACATTTCTGTTCCCTTAGACTGACAGGCTGTCTCGGTTCCAGTAGATTAAATGTGCCTGGGACAGTTCTCAGATGCTGAAGCCATCTGGCCAAAGCTGCGTGCATCTCTCTGGCTTAACCTCTTGGAGCCTCCCGAAAAGGCTGCTTTTCGGCAATGGGCCAGCACCTGCGTTAACTCACAAACTGCACCCAGGAGTTTTTTTGGGGGAACACTAGCTGGCCAAGGCAAAAACTACACATGTGACTGTGTTAACAAACTAACGTTATAAAGGTGTCAGCATAAGCACCCACGAATGGTCCTTGACACTGCTTAGTTTGTTATCAGAGAGATTCATGGCCCTTTCTTTTTTTTCTTTCAGGGGACCAGTTCCACAGTCACACCTAGTGTTCCTGGGGGAAGGAAGATGCCAACATTTGTGAGGTCTTAGCGAAGAGAACAATATTTTCTTAAAATCCTGCCATTTTCTGATTTCTCTACATGGCTCCAAGCTAGGACTAAAATCCAGAGGAAAAGCTCTCCTGAAGTGTATCTCTTACTCTCACAAGTCAGTAAGCAGTTTCATGGCATCTTTAAAGAACAGCAAAATGAAAGGACTGAAAATGAACACTGGCATCCCAAAGGCACCTTGGCTTGTTTTCAGTGTCTTTTCAAGGTAGCCATTCTGTTACTTAGATATCTGAGGCACTTGGGCAGAGCTTCTTCTTTAAAGATCCATGAATGGATAGACTGTGTGTCAAAATGCAATTTAAAAATAAAAAAAAAGGCACATAATAAAACCAATATCATTCTGTAACTCTTCCTGCCATTAAACCAGTCAGCAGGGGATGTAGAAGTCACCCAAGAAGGAAAAAGCATGATAATTTTTTAGAAGAACAGAGGCTTCTAAATTACTTTCCAGCTTCCAACTGTCTGGGGAGAAAAATAAAGTAGGCTCATCCCTGCTTGAACTGATGAATTGAAACTGCAGAAAAGACTGGGTTTTTGTATTGCTGGTCTGAATGTTAATTCAGAGCCCAGAGCTGGTGGATTCTGCATTGACTGAGCATAGTTAGCACAGCGTATGTGTTAGAGAACTTGCCTCTGTGATGTACTCTGAATAATTTTGTCCTGATGGATATGGTTGCTCAACGGCATGTACAGAGAGTAAGATCTTTAGTCTGGTTTCCTGGGGAAATGGAGTGTTACATGATCAGAATATGTGGGTGAATGTGCACTTGCTTCTCCTGCTCCTCCCCAGTAGTTTTTTAATTCAGCTGGCCAATATCAACCAGATCTGATGAAAGGCCCATCAAGCTTCATGAAAATCAGTGGCTTCATAGAGGAGAGAGACTCTTTTTATGCCTTCACAGTAGAAAGGTCTGCAGTATGGATTTACTCACTGGGACACTGGAGGCACTGTATAAAGGAGGGAGGATTAATAGGAATCCTCCAGCCAAGGGAGAAGCACCAGCTGGAATTGGTACCTTGTTAGACATCAGAGAATCTAACCATGAGCCACAGAGCCATGGAAGACCAGACTTCAGTAGCTCCATTGCTCAGGGAGCTAATTTTTTTCCCCTTGTTTTTCTTTTTCTCTGTTCTTCCAGCCAGCATTATAATGCTATTTTAAGGGCTATGGATCACTAACAAACAAAGAAGATATGGCATCCCATTTAAGACTTATGGAAAGCGTCCCAGCACATAAATAACTAGCAAAGAAATGCCATCTAGAGCACACTGCTTTCCTGAGGCAACAATGTAATGGAGAAGCGTCAGGTCTTTACGTCTTCCTTTAAACTTGTGGACATTCCTTCTGTAAGGAAAGGTTGGGCTCTTTGTGGGTGAGGAGCAGCTATTGCTGTGAGGCTTGGCTGTGCCGTGATGGGGTTATGGATCTCTTATAACACGGCCCGTGACTTGTGCCCTCAGGACCAGCAGATGAAAGGAAAGTGTGTAGTTTTTGTCAGGTCTTGCTCATTTTTGGAGTGAGCAGGTTATTTGTAATGTCTAATGAGTTGCTGTGAGGGGTGGGATTCCTTGGGCAAATAACCTCTGTACAAAGACCCAGGTCTATGGGGCTCGTGGTGACCCAGGGGAGGCTGAGCTAACACCCACGAATGACTCAGTGGCAGCACAAGTGGAAACAGAAGGAAAGCAATTTCTGTAGGAGCAGTTGGGCAGAAAAAAATATCTGTGTCCAGACTTAGAGTCCTTTGGTGCCTTTCAATAATGTGGTTATGTGTGCAAGAATTAAAAGAGAAAAAGGAATGAAAACAGCTAATGAGCAGTTTGAGCCACGCTTACAAGATGTGATTGTACGTGTGAGTGCCGTTTACCTAGATGCACCTTCAAATAAGCACTTCCACAGTTTCTTCCTTTGCATGAGAGGAGCTCTGTGTAAGCATTCATGAAACTATCCCATTATCATCCTTCATCATTCTTCAAATCATTGCTCCTTACCATCCTTCATTATTTTCCCTGTTTCTCCTCTCTGCCTGTCTGTATCTGGTGCTGTCTCCTCTCTGGTATCTGGCTTGAGATTTCTGGTGCGCAAGCTCTCTTTCTGTTCTCTGATTTATGTAGCATGTTACGCAATGGGTCAGAGCCCATAACTGATGAAAATAAGTTATTACTTTTATAATAGTCATACTCTACACTTTTTTTTTTTTTAAATGGGAAGAGAAATGTGACACCTCTGGCATTTTGATAAAGAATTTTCCGGGTAGAGTTGCTTGTGGGTTTTTATTTCGTGGGCTTTTTTCCCAACTACAAGGGACTTTTATCTGTAATTTTACACTGTTTCTGTTTTCCCATGGGCCTGGTTGGAGTTTGGCTAATGCTTTATCAGGTCCTGCATCCTGTTCCTACCTTATTTCTTTAGCATTTGTATCATTTTTGGTAGTAATTTGGCCAGTTCCATCCCCACTGTATCCGTATGGTAGGATCCTGTCCCACTTCCAACAGATAGCTGGGATAACAGAGCAGCATGTTAGTCCTGATGCACAGACCTGATTCTCTTTGCCACAGGGAGTTAGTTACATGCCTGGGTTCATCCAACCTTACTGACAACTTTAAGCGAGAAGGCTGGTCCCCTGCAGGCTCTCTCTACAGCCAGTGGGGTATGAGGAAGATGCCCAGAAGTAGTTTTTCCCACCTGATATATGAAACATTGTCCACAAGCATCTGTCCCAGACCTTCCAGTCTTGGCCTAGGCAGTGTCAGTGTTTGGCCATTGCATTTCTTGTGCTGAAAAATGTTGCAGAACACTCATATATTAGGAAAATAGACTAGTGACATTACTGCTGTCTTGATTTCTATTATAAGAAGAAAGAAGGCATTTGATAATGAGTTTTTCTTGCATTTTGCTTGTGTTTTGTGACTACATTGCTGCAGTTTATGGCTAACTGTATCTTTAACAAACGTAAAAAAAAGGTCAGTAGACAAAAAAGTAGATCATTAATGGGGATACATGAGTTATAAATGAGGAAGCACAAGCCAAGATCTTTGGAGTCACCTGAAGTGCAGTGAAAAAGAAGCTTGTGAGAGCTCATGACCCAGGGAAGAGGCTGGCTAGCTGAGACATGGCACTGGTGAAGGAGTGATTACAGTGTTGGACTGAAACTCTACCTTGGCAGATAGGCTGTACTTTGACCTCTTTTGGAGAGGCCATAGCTGAACCTACTGAGTCAAACCATTCCTGGCCATTGACCATAGTTAGAGGTAGCTGAAAGTTGGGTGGGATGACTCTGGATTATCCTTTATCTTTTTGTACACATGTGAAAATCAAGAGCTATGTCCATTCATTACGTATTTTTCATCCCATATTTCTAAAACCTGTCAGAGTATGTCTGGAGCACAAGGAAGACAGGTTCTGCCAATTTGTCAAGAGAAGTAATATTTCATTGAAGGTCTTCCATTGTTGTTTAATGCATTCATCATTCTCATGTTACTCCTGGAAGTCAGGGAAGTCCTTCTAGCCCTCTTCTGCAACTGGAGACTGTGCCATGAAGAAGTTGTTTGTCCAAGGCATTTCAGGAGGCCTCTGCTGAAAGGAGGCTTGGATCGAGGTCCAAGGCTCACATCTGAGTCTTTCTGTACAAGATGAGATCTCACTTGAGATATTTACTATTGGGTTGGGACCAGCTACAAAGGTGGGTTACTTTTGACTGGGACAAATTCAGAACTTTGAAAGAGCTTCTGTTGTAACCTCAGAGAGATGATGGACACAGTGATGGTTAGGAGCTGTTTGTGTAGTTTATTGCTTTCAAGAAGGGGCAAGAATTTAATGAATAAACTTTGGGGCTGACAGGCCTCAACATAACTTTTTTTGATGAATAATACCCAGCATTCAGACTCACATCTGTCAGCTTTTGTCTTTTGCTGTTTGTGAATTTCTCATCCAAACTCTTTTTGTAGTTAATAATTTAAATTTTGCAGGCTTGCCATTCACTTTGTTTTGCTCTGCACTGCATTCTTTGAAAAAGCACTGGACCTTTCCTCGATACAATAATCAAGACTAGGTATAATACACCCAGAGAGGTCTTATCACTTCCTTACAGTGTATTGCAATTATAGTAGCACTTTTGATTTATATTATATTCCCCTAGCAACCATACATTCTGTTTGCTGCCTTCATTTCAGCTGCATATTGGACTAACAGCTTTGGGGGTTTTTTTTCTCACAGTAAAAATCCTTAATCTCTTAAACAGCTCCAAATCACTTTCCTGGTCAGTCTGATAAAACTTCTCATTTTTATAATAATTTTTCTTTTACCATTATTCCTGCTTTTTTTTTTTTTTTTTTTTCCCCCTCCAAGACCTGTTACTTTCTTCATTTTTACATAGGTTTTAAGCTTGGACAATTTATTGATTTAATACCTGACTGTACATTTTTTTATATTTGAGAGGTTGATGTAGGTACTCTGTGTCTGCTCCAAGCTGGTATTTGCAAACTTACCAACCCTATCCAAGCCTCTTGAGCAGAGTGCATGCTGGCACTGAGAAGTTACTCAGGAAGCATTTACTCCATCCAAAATCTTTCCACTGTTTGTGCTGTTGTTGAAATTCTGCTGTGAATGCCTTCAAGGAAAAAATAGCATTTCCTCCCTCCCACTCTCCTCTGGGAAGAGAAGAACCACTCAGAAGAGTTAATTTCTGATGGGAGTGTGTTAATTTGTTATGGTGTTGTACATTTATGTATAAACAAATGTTAATTTGAGAGCAAGTGGCTTTTATAGTGACAGAGCTATCTGTAGGGGACTGATTCTAATTTCATTTCTCTATTTCTGTTTTCTGTTTCTAGAACACAGCTACCACTCTGTCTATAGTGAGTGGTGGCAGGTGGGGGGCAGCCGCAGGCAGGACCCAGCAGGTGTTGAGATGCAACCCAGCCAGTGCTAACACGGGAGCAATTTTCTGATGTGAATTGCTCCAAAGGCACTTCTCCCAGTCCTCACCTCTCCATGCTGTAGTTCATGTCGGTAGGCTCAAACCCTAAGACTGATAAACAATATTTTGGCAGGCACTAGCCCTGCAGAGGCATTAGGAGAGTAATGGGTCCAAGTACCAGTCTGTGAATTAAACCTGGACTTCATCTTCCTGTCACCTTTAATAATCTAATCCCATGCAATGGAGAGGCCAGCCCAGGAGCATACTCTCATAAGCATACGCTAATCATGAACTTGGGGCTCTTCCTTGCTCTTGTTTATCTAGTGGGAGCTGGACTCTGAGCCAATTTCAGCATCAAAGCAAGCCACAGCCGTGGTTTGGGCAGCAGACTTGAGTATCAGTGGCACTGAGCAGAGGCGTGTGTGGATGGTGGAAAGTGGGGATATGGGAAACGAGCTTTTCTTTCATGATCCATCCAAAACTATTGTTATTGTAACATCCTGGGAAGGCTACAAGCAAACCTGATATCAACTCCTTTTGAAAATGCATGTTAAATGTGAGAAGCATCAAAGAATGGGGCGAGTGGGTGGAACTGGGTATTTTGCCACTAATCCAGGAAACTACGTTCCGTAAGTGAAAGGCTTTGAGAAGCTTCTGGGGGGCTTTCAAGGAGTGGGATTTATCCCTTTACAATGCCATTAGTAGGGCATGCCTCTTGGTGTTTTTAAAAGAATAGTAGAAAGGAGTATGTTCTCTTACTCTGCATATGTCAGGCTGTGGCTATTTTGCCTTTTGCAAATTGTTTGGGTGGATTAAAATACAGGATGCAAGAAAACACAAGGAAATCAACAGGTAAAATGCAACATTAAAGCTATACTAGGAAAACACTGAAAAAATTCTATGCAGTGTCAAGAAAACTAAGTTTCTGAACTGTACCATCACATGGCTATGTGACATGGGGGCTATAAATGGGCTAGGACGACTGATCCCATTTCACCCTCTTTGAACGTCTCTGGAAACAAATAATCTCCTTTTCATAGTGCTCATCTGTTTTTTATAATTGGTGGCAGTTACACTACCGGGAACAAGATGAGTTTGTCAGTAATTTTGCTGACTTTCAACTAAAATCAAATCTACATTACACTAAATTTGAAAGAACAACCATTAAGTTTATTGTAATGAATGACAATTAATACATTTTTTTCCTGTGACCTTGGCACCTCTGATAGTGCCCCAGGACATTTCCTCTCATCATCTTGGTTCGAGCAAGGTGATTATGGGTAGCATTTTCTGACTTTTATAACAAGAAGGGAAAATGAAACCTGTGATTCTGTCCAGAATAAGTTTGAACTCATGTTGTAGAAAACCTTAAAATCAGATGCTACAAATCTGAAGTAACCAGCAGCAACAAGATCTTTAAGAGACAGTGCATCAACCTGACAGTGTGAATGGTTCTGAAAATCTCACGGCTTTAATTTTTAGATCACCTCCTTGGAGAGATACCCTTTCCAATGGGCGTTCCTGTGTATTGCAGGAACTCATGCTTGATTTCTTCATTCTGGCTGATGCCTGGCTTCTTCCAGTCCACACAATTTCTGTGTCAGTGAGGAGCAAGACCTGGTGTTGCTTCAGTACCGCTGAACTCCTGAACAAACATCTATCCCACAATCTTGGTTGTTTCCCACTAGCTACTGACCTGGAAATCCACAGCTCAGATTAGAGAGATTAAATCCAGGATGAAGAGGAACAGGAAGTATGTAAAATGATGCTTTTCAATTTTCCACCTCTTTCCATGCTACTCAGCCATTTGTGCTGCCCTTTTCTTCAATCAGCAGGGAAAATATGGGTTTGTAAAGCATTCAGTTGTATTCATCTCCAGGGTAGCTGCATGTCTTTCAAGGTCCAGAGGTCCTCAGGGCTTTTTACCTCATGCTGTATCCTGGTACAGTGGAAGGCTGATAGCTCAAGGTGAGATATTTGAGAGGCAGTGACTATTACTTAACTGAAGTGAGTTTGCCTTTGGCAAGAGACAGGTTGTATCAATGGTGCTTTTGAAACTTCCACCCTCTGTCTGTACCAGACATAGCCTTCAGGTGTAACTGTCATAGGCAGATAAAAAAAATCCTGAATATTATAAACCACGGATTATCTATGGTAGCATACACTTTTCATTTTCACCTTTTAATTTTGATGTTTGGATGGTTTCATTGAATTTGAAGTGTTTGTGAAAGCTGTGCTTGGTCACTGGAACTGCGGAGCTTCAAGCATGTACTTGAAGAAAACTTGGCTTTGGCCACGTTGACTTCATAAATCCCCCAGTCTGACTTGAAGCCAGGAGGCACACTGGAAGGAGCAGTGAGGGATGCACCCTCGCTACCTCTCTGGAAAGGAGCAAACTCTTATTCCCAATTCTGGACCTTTTGCAATGCTCAGCATAGCCGATAGCGCTGCTCTGCTGTCCAAGGATGGTGGCAGCACTCCAGGAAAATATTTTGTAATGATTGATGCTTTTCCTTGAGGACTCTGCAGAGTCTCCCAGTGCTCCCTAGATTTCCTCAGTGCTGTAATCTCACCCTCCCCCTGCATAAATCGACTCGTGCCATGGGACGGTTGCCCTCTGGTGTCACCTCTGATCTCTGTCTGTCCCTCCCATTTGTGAGCTCGCCAAACCCAGGTACCAGCTTGGTAAAAGTTATATCTGTAGGAAACTTTCAGTTTTCCTTGGGAACTCTTCTGTGTTGCACTGCTGATGAATTACCTGTCTTCCTCTCCATATCCCATGGGAGACACCACCTCATCACCCTGACCTCTGCAGAACATCCACTTCTGCTTAGCAGAAGGCATGCTGCCTTTTCTGTCAGATGGTCTAACTGGTTCAGATACTTCGTTAAATTCTGAACAGCTGTTCTTAGCTTACATTTGGTTTTGAAGATTGGTATTTCTTTGTCAGACCTGGAGAAGATCTTTGTGTGTCCAAAAACTTAGTTTTTCCAACTTTATCCATTGTTCTGCTAAAAGATATCCTCTCTCCACAAATAGAGAGGCAGAAAGGAAAAATGTGGGGGGGCCTCATCAATAGAAGGCAGTCTTTTGCCCATGGAAAACTTTCAACAGAGTTTGCAATTTAGAGTTTTCCTTCCTAAGCATTTTGCTAACTCTGAACGGCACACTGCAATCTCTGACACACAGACACACACACACCCCTCCCCCCCCACCCCCCCCAAAAAAAAAAAAAAAAAAAAAGACATACTTTCCCATCTCTGGAGGGCTAGATGCCATCTTTGCTGGAAATAATGCAGGCTTGATGGCTCGATTGTACACTAAATGCCTTCAGTACTTCCCACCTCTATTATTGCAACATACTTTATCTGACCTTGAAGAGAATTATGCTTTTATACCCAGGAAAAAAAAAATCATCTAGTTCAGGATGGAGCTGTAAGCCTCCTCAGCAGCGTGGATTACTGAAATCACATCACCTCTGTGCTCTGCTCACTCCACTGACTGCCTATATAGAGCAGCAAAAGGATTATGCAACTCTAATAGATTGGCTGTCATAACAAGATCCCAGATCAGGTGCGTTTGGTCTAAATTTGGGTTGTTGTGAAAGCTTTTGAGATAGCTCTCTGTATACAGCTCCAGGTGTCTCAGTCTGAGAAAAATGGAGATTCATTAAAACTCAACATCAAGGTTTCTGATCTGTTTTTAAGAGTTATATTACACATAATTACATTTAGACTTGAAATCCCTAGCAGTCTCTCTTTTATAGTTTGTCTTAATTAGCACTGATCTGGACATGCTGAGCAAAAGCTAAAATTTTAGCTTTGCCTTGTTCCATTCTTGCCTTTACTAGAGTAGTTTAAAGGATCAACTTGTCGAAAAGAATAAAAGACTGTCTCATGTTGAGAGTTCTCATAAAAGGCCCTAAGAGCTTCTATAGAGCCATTACTGTCTATTGTGCACAGTAGATCTGTAAAATACTGACATGGGGCTATATTTAATGCACTGAACTCTGTTAACATGATTGGGAATCAGCATGTTTTCCAGTGGAATTGGGCACCTTTAGCCCCTGTCTCCAAGAAAGCCCCGCTATTGTGTACTTTCCATTACTTACTTTATTACTTTGAAATGGTGTGGTTTGTGGAGGGAGAAAAAAAATAAAAATATGGGGGAAGACAGGAGACACTTGGCATTACAAGTATGAGTAAGCTTTGTGCCGTGACAGTATACCTATTAAAAAGACACCTTAAGGGAAACTATTTTCTATTAAGAGTGAAAGAACAGAATGTGAAGAGACCTGAATGAGATGCATGAAATTGCAAGAGATGGAGGAAATAGTGGGTGTCACAAAACTGCATCAGACTGAAAAAAAAATGCACAGAAGGCGATACTAAAACTTTGAAGAAAGATTGATGTGACACCAGCTGCAGTTAAATACTGAGGGGGAAAAAAAAATGTCCTTTCTCCACAGAATACTGCAACCCTTGACTTTTAAATCAATTTACAATGGCAGGGATGCATCGACATTCATAGGGGGAAAAAGGAACACAGAGGATTTGTGTAAAGGTAATTAAGATAATTAACCATGCTTTTTTTGGCAGTCTTGATCATTGAAAACTTACATTATAGGAGAAAGTTATCATTTTGTATTATTTTTGCAGTATTGTATATACAGTCTGTGGGACCCAGAGTATCTCGAGGAAGACATAACAAAGCCATTTCATACACGGTGAAATCTTGGTAGTTTTTTCAAACAGCTCCCCCAGCAACCCACCCCATAACTGCAAAAAGAAATGGGAAATCAGTGCCATCTTAAAAAAGAAAAAAAAGAAAATTCCTGCATCAAAAAGACATTTTGTCAGCAAAGAGAAAAGTGGGTAAAAGTCCAGAGTCCATTAAGAATTTTGGCATTATTGCCAACTTTTTAAAGTCGCGCTCCAAGACTGTGTGGAACTAGCTGTTTCAGAATGCATTCACCTACAGCGTCAAGAATTTGTTCCTTATGCCTTCTTTACTGTTTGATCAGTTTCTGTGTGTATAGTTGAAGTAGTTGCAGCCCTGTTCAGAAAACCTAGTCTCTTTAGTTCATTTGTCCGTCTCAAAAGTTGTGTCCTCAGTGTAACTTGTCCTCACCTTACAGTGAGAGAGTAGAACCATATCAGTATTTTTATTTTCCAGTAGCGTATGGTTCATATCCATGCATATTCTGTAGCTTAATCTATTTGCAGAACCTTTTACATACAGTGCTATTCCACTAATTCATTTTTTGAGGGGTTGAATATACCAATATTGTATGGTTTTTCATATATAGACTATTGGTAATTCTTCTGTCTCTGGAGCAATCCGGTTTTGTAAGTGCCCTTTCATGCTACAGGAATTCAAATTCATCCATGACTGCTTTCAGATTTTTTGGCATCACTGCTGTAGCCAAAGTAACCTAAATTAATTTAGGTCTACTGGCTTTAGGAGCAATTTACAGTAATTGATAATCTGTCCTTTATGGTTAATGCTTTCTATATGTGCTTATTTTTACTTGCTGCATTAGTTTGACACCCAAATCGCCATAGGCAAAGTTACATAATTCTGTCAAATTTTGCCTCATACATATTGGTCATCTGACAAAATACTAGATTTGATCTAATCATCCTGTAATTTGCTGTATTAACATGTAGATAGTTTCTTTCTGTTCTTCCTAGCCTGGCTACTGATATTTGTCTTGCTTGCAAGTGTTGTCACTTCTGAGAACATATTACCCCCAAAATCTACAGAGATCTTAGGAAAAACCTCTTCCTATCCCTACTATGTTGAAAAGTGTTGTATATTCCTACCATTTTTTTTTTAATAGCTTCTAATCCATGGCATTCCTTTCCCTCCCATCCTGAGTCTGTAGAGCCCAACACAAGCCCAAGATGGCTGTTTTGAGTCTCTTTCTTTTGTCCTTAGGAGGGCTCGGGATTAAGACCAATGTTTTCCCCATACTGTCTTCTGAGGGATTTTCTGGGGGGGGCAAAAAAAAAAAAAAAAAAAGAAAAAATTGCTATGATATAATTTTTAGTCTTATCCATTGTGTTATGAAAGCACTGTATGACTACAGAGGTCTTGCTTCTTCCCTCCGAAACGCCTAATGTATTGAGTATGTCTGTGCTAGTGAACTACACAGGGCCTGACAGCTGCTTGTGGTTGTCCATGCTGTTAGTCTGTTAACAGCGGTGCTGGCACAGTTTTCACCTGTTGCTGTCCCCAGAAGTATTGGGGCACAGCTCCAGCCATAGGAAGAGGCTAAAGACCTTTCCCAGTGGGCTGTCAGCATATGCTCCCTGTTTTGGAGGAGCAAGGGACTGCAACTGGATGGATGCAACAGAACTGCTTGGCCTCCGGACAGGAGACCGTTCAGGGGGTTATTTTATCTTTTTGCACAGACATAACTATACAAACTGGTAATGAAACAAGCAGTTCTAAGCTGTGTATTTTGCATAGTTTTGTGTATCGCTGTGGGTTGATGCAGAAGACAATGTTGCACTTGATGCACGAACTGGATGCCAGGGAGCTGAGTGCCTGAGGAAAGGTTGGCAGGATTGCCACTGACTACTGGACACTAAGAGGTCCAGAAGGAAATGGGAGTGGGTTTTGCTGTCCTGCCCTTCATTCCTTGTCTCCAGACTGCCCTCCTACTTACAGATCAGTAGGCACAAAATATTCTGGGCTGAGATCATGATGGTGTCATCCTCCAAATGATCCATGCAGGATGTTCAATGGTGTTTTTAAAACTGATGGTTAGCTTTTTAGTTAGTTGGACATTGTGTGTAGGCTGTGAGAAAGATGACATCCTTCACATGTATCCTTTAATTTAAGGGAAGAACCTACTCTTTCACTATTTGACCAGAAATCGTGAAGTTCACTGTCAAGTGATCCACATTTAAAAAAAAAAAAAAAAAAAAAAAAACAACCAAAAAAACCCAAACCAAAAACCACAACCCCAAACAAAAATAACTATATAAAAGCTTCAGACAGAAAATACAACATGGCAGGGAGTTTTCAATTATACGATTTTACTTTTCAAAGACAAAAGTAAGTACCAGAGTGAAATTTAGACAAGAGACCATCCTTACCCCAGAATAACCCTGTTTATTAAAGTGCAATTGTCTTCTGCCCTTAAATGCCACACCTGTTGAAAACATTTTTTGGTAGTCCCTTAAGTCACACAAGGTGCATTTTTAGTTCCCTTACTTTTAAAAAACAAGACAAACTCCAATAAAAATAAAAACCCCCAACCTTCTTCCCCTCCCCCCCCAACCCTGAAAACGGAGAGAGGCTACGCCCTAAGAAAAGGACAGTGTTGGGCATTTCAGAGGATGTAAAAAGCAGTCCTTCTCTCCAAGATTTCTCCGCAACCCTGCCTGCCTCATAAAAATGCTTCATTTTGGAAAATGGTCTGGGAAATGAGTCATTTCAGTTCACTATGCTCACATTTTTTAAAGTAGTCATGCAGGTGACCAAAGTGTGTTTCCTTTCCTTAAAATAAATAAGTTACAAGAAAATCTATTAATAGGTGGGATGAGAAGTTAAGGGAATAGATGTAGTTGGGCTCTACTGTGTATACTTCCCAAAGGCATCAGCACTCATCAAGGCAAAGGCCAGTGCAGCCAGGGGGTATGACTGGGTAGCAAGAAAAGATGTCATCAAAGTGAGAGGCAGGAGGAGAGCTGCCATCTCAGGTAGATGGAAGTGATGAACAGCCAGAAACGAGTAATCAAGACAGCTCCTGTCCTCCAGAGTGCCACTTATCTCCATCTCCTTCACTTGGAAATTTACGAACCACCTTACTTCACAATTTTGCTTAAATCTCATCGAAACACTCAACACTTGACGTATAAAAATATGAAGCAAGAAGGAAATGTTAAGTTTAAGAGTTGGAAGGAAATGCCATGGCTTGCTTCCCTCAAGAAAGGCCATGCACTTTCACAAAGATGGTGCTCTTTCCTTGGTTTACCTTTGTCTTTCACTTCCATTTCTTATGCTCCAAGCATCTTAGCACCACACCATTTTGCTTGTGCTATTGGTCTGTTGTGTGTGTCTTTAACTCCTCCATGCAGAGACCTTTTCTTGCTGTTTGCAAAGTAACACGCACATCAGTGGCACTGCATAATGGAATCACTCAGAAAAAAAAAAACAAACCACATCATTTTGGATTTAGAAGCCATCATGATATACCACTCAATAAGGAACTGATTTAACACCTCAAATTACCTAGGAGCGTGGGGCTGTAAAGGACATCTGGGGTTGGCGCCAGCCCCCTGCTATAGCCAGCCTCTGTCAGATAAACCCTTTCATAAACTAATTAACTGATCCATCTTAGAACAAATTAGGTCATTTGCTACCATTACTCCCATTGGGAAATTGTTCAAGAGCCTCACTTCTCTGTTGCTTTGAAACGTTCTTCTAATTTTCAGCCTCAATTTATTCATGGCCAGTTTATATCCATTTGTTCTTGTGCCAACGTTGTCCTTTAGCTTAAATAGCTCTCCTTCCTCTCTTGCTGTATTCCTTGATGGTATTTATAGACAACATTCATCTCCCCTCTGAGCTTTTGTTTCACTAGGCTGAACAAGACAAGCTTGTCTCGTAACACAGGCTCTTGTGTTGGCGTGATTGTCCTCATCATTCTCCTCAGCACCTGGTCTTGTTTAAATTTGTTTCACCTCTGTGTGTATGGTGACAAATACAAATAATTGATAATAATACTAGTCACTTCTAAACAAGGTTAAATAAAGGGAAAATAATCTACATTAAATATGCATAGGAGTCATATGGAAATAGAAATGATACCTGCAGTAGATGAGGTGTCAGTATTTCTTATCTTTGGTAGCATTTATAAAATTCTGAGCTTATTTCAAACACAAAAGAAATCCTATTTCATGCTCTAGAAAGTTTACATGTTGCTTTCCCTCACTATCTGCATCTAATAGTAGGGGATTTTTTGCCACTTGTGGCTGATGTTCTCTCCTCCCAGGCACTTTTTTCAGCCACTGGTTTCTTTTTAGTATCTGGAGTTGGGGAGAATGGGGGAACCTGTGGATTTGTGTGGCCACAGGTCTCTTCAGCAAACTCTTTGAAAGGATGTTCCTCCTTTCTACCCCTTCTTCATGTGCAATAGTGTGCTGGAGAAGGAGCTGCTGTGTCGTTCTGCAGCACACTGTCTCATTACAGCTAACACCGCGGGTTTCCTCCTGTCCTGGTGCACAGGTTGGTGGCCTGAGCACTGCCCTCTGCTCTGAAGGGTGTAGAAGCTGGGAAAAAGATCTGTCATGTGGATTGGGACACGTGGTGTGCCAGCAACAGGTCACGCAGAGCATGGAGGTCGCTTTGGTCCCTTGAGTAAATCCGAGCCTGGAGACTGGCTTCACCTTTTGTTAAACAGATCTAGTTCTCCTTCATGTTTCACATGCTCCCAAAAGCTTCATTATTTGCTATTGTTATCACGTTGGGCTTGTTTTAGGGCAAGAACCAAAGATGTTGACAGCAGTGTATGAGATACATATGAAAACAGTTTCAGGGAGTTTGTGTTCTGATACTTCAGTACTACATGGATTTAGGTATCTATTTCACTTTAAAAAATAATATGTATTTTGTAAATATGTGTAACATTTAGAAATATATGTTCAGCTGCTTCAGGTTAAGCAACTGCAAAAGCCTTTGAAGAGTCAGAGCCTAAAAGATGCACACAGCTGAGGGGCTTTGGGAGATGCAGAAAAGGCGTTAACACAGATTTATTAACTCAGTTACACAAACTCTCTACATGCTTTTCTCTTTATACTGAGAAATGTGACATTTATGGGCCTCACTAGTGAAGTAGGACTCTAGAAGGAATTTAAAACCTGGTGCTTCAGGTGTGGGAGATCATTTAATGTGTAGGAGCTAGTGAGAAGGCATATACGGTATTTCACAAAAATTCCTGAATCATGTGTTATTCCTTTCTCTTTTCATATTCCTGACACATGCCGTCATCAAATGGCCATTTCACATACCTCGCATCTAGTCACATCTCTGTTTCTCATCTAAGATACTGCCTGTTTTGAGCAGTTTCTAAACTTCAAGAGGTCTCTCAATTGGAGATGATCAAAAACATTTCAAATTTAACAGCCATCAGGAAATGCAGCTTAATCAAAGTAGACATATTTTGCAGGAACAAGTTGGTTTCAGTTTTGATACAATTTTAAACAGAAAATGAATGTAAATGAATTGTGTCAGCTTTGTGTCATTTAAATATATGAAATATTTCATTTTTACTGTTTTGATTCATTTTGTTTCAGCTGTCATACTGTCAGTCAAAACACTGCTCATATTGCTGTTCATTGTGTATCTATTTATATTCAATATTTAATTAAAATGCTTTGGCATTATTGACCTGGAACTTTATTGTGGTGGGCTTTTTTTTTTTTTCTTCTTTAGAGTTTTGTGTTGGTGAGAAATTTAGATGGTCACTTTTCCTTTCTAATTCAGAATTTCCTAATTCTAGGAATAAACTTGCAGTGAGCCTCTTCTCCGCATTTTTTACGCTGCGTGGAAAATACAGCTTCCTCAGATTTTCATTTTATTACTGAATGATCCAGATCAGTCCTGCTCAGACAGCCTTTGGCACCAGAAGGTTCATCCAGATGTCACTGAGTACCAAAAACTGGCTTGACAGTTACAGATACACCTTTCTCCAGGAGGTGATTCATTGTGTGGAGGGCAGCAGAGGGCTTTGGAAAAGGCAGTTCAAAGACCATCTCTAAGAAGCAAGGCTACAAAGACTGGGGGAAAGCATGCTGAAGGAGCTTAGATGAGTCACAGGCTATCAGACACTGCCTTTAACCAGAAAAAAAGGAAAACAAGAATTATTGTGGCACACAAGTTTTGTAGCTGAGACCACAGCAGGGAAGGCTGGAATGGCACTACCCAGGTCTGGGTGCTTACAGTGTGGATTTAGCTGTCTTTACCATCCAGTGCCCTGTGAGCAGTTTATTATCTGGAAAGTTTTAGAGCCCTGTATTTCACTGATGGTTATGCATCAAGTGTTGCCTTGGTTCCCAGGCTGTGCTCAGACATTTTTCAAAATTATGGTAAATATTGATTTAGTGCCCTGCTTAAACATGCATCTCCGGCACAGACTCTTCAGCAAGTGTGCCTGTGTCAAACAGAAGAATTAAATTCACTGCCAGAGTTCACTATAATAACTGTGTTATTCATCTTGTGCTTGCCTTCTTGGAAAGCGTCATGCTGTCATGTGTGTCTCTGAAGTACATAAATGAAATAAATGTATTAAAATGTTAAGGTCTTTGACAGTGAAATATCCCCAGCCCCTTAATGCTGGAAAAGTCACCTTTGAAAAGTGACTGTAAAAATGGTGTGTTAGGGCTGGGTGTCTCAGCTCCTCAGGGAAAAGCTCCCATCATCCCTTTTTCCCTTCTCAAGTTGTACTTTATCCTTAGTTTCTAGCGTAGTACTTTCAGTTTGAGATGCTGGTATTATGATGACCATTTCATCTCACCCAACATCACAAGTAAACTAGACATCCCTAGGAGAGACGGTGTTCTTGGGCTCACAGTGAAACCCCGGTGTCCAGAGGAGATGCGACAGAGCCATTGGATTTTCTTTGGTGTGTGGTGCCTGCTGTGGAGTCCTCTTCACCAGTGATGGGCCACGTTAACATCTAGGGGTAGGTAAGCTTGTCTGCTGAGATTGACAGAGAAGTGTGCAGTGATTTATGTGGCTGGTAGTCTCCATGGACAACTTCCACGTGACTGCTTGAGAAGCGCTGTGATGTTACTAAATTGGGATCTTTGCTAACTGAGGCTGATATTAAAATGAGTTTCTAATTCCTCAGGATTAGGTTCCTTGACCATCATTTTCACAACAGCAAAAATTGTTTGTGTATGTAAAATAATACAGCAAAATAGAAAAGGGTTGAGATGGTTGTCTAGAATGGTTTGAGGCACAGGAAGGATTAAGCAGACTCAATTTAAAAAACAAAAAAGCTAACTTCGGCTTCATAAGAAATGATGTTAAGTTGTGCAAACCCCAGCTAAGTTGTTTGGGTTTTTTTCAGTTCATATATGAATCAAAAAATATTATTCTCTTTGATGTTGCATAAAGCCCAGGCACTAGCAGTATTTAATAGCTAGCATCTCTAGGAATTCAGATTACTAGAGGAATTTCATTTTCTTCACGAGAAACATACTGTTGGCTGTACTGGATAGGACCATTGGCCCAGTTTCTGGCTATGAGGACCTTCACTCCTGACCAGTGTTGCCTCTGGTCTTAACTGACCAGGTTCAGCTACATCCTGCAGGAATGACATAGCCCTCAGCAGATCCATGAGGATGTTTGCGTGATAGTGCTGCTCTGCTTGCACAGGACCTTTTCTTCATCCTTTCCTTTTCCAATGCCACCTGCGACCTGCATTCATCAGTGACTTAGTACTCAGTACAGCATCTCTCCTACAGCCGCATCTTTTGTAATCTGCCTACACACAGTGAAACATGAGTGAAACCTTACTTTTTTTTATTTCTACATCCAAAACATGTAAAAATAAGAGGTTTTGAGGTCCTTTGTTCTGCAGAAATCTCACCCACAGTGAAGGGAGGGACTGGAAAATCCAAAACACAGGAAAACATCTGTGGTTATAAGAGGGAGCAGGCAGCAGAGGCCAAACTTCAGGCTTTTTTTGTGGAAAAGTGGATTGCAACCTTAACTTGCATAACAGCAGCGGCTGTAAGAGGTGGTAGATATCACAGTGAGAATAAAACTATGCCAGCCTTTGTCAGAGGAAAGCATCTGTTTTGTGGGAGACATGAGGCAAGGCAGCAGCTATTGGCTTTGAGGAGGGACGAGGACGTAAATCCTAGTGGTGTCAATTCAAGGTGCTGATGGATTGCATGGCAGATTCAGACAGACAGGTTGGTGTCCCTGACAAGATCAATGATGTGAGAGGTTAATTAATGGCACATGGTTCATTTAGAGCTGGAGAGGCACCAGCTGGGCAGACCATGAGATTTGATGAAAGAGCATCACAGCTGAAACTGGTTGTGTTGAGTTTGTTCATGCAGAAATGAACTCTGCAAGTAGACCTTCCTACACCAGCCTTGTTGACTGTGCTCTAGGGTGATTTGCTTAAGTGTGAATAGTGTGTGCATGTTTATATGTCTTCTGAGAGAGGATATCATTGATACTTCCTAACGAGACAACAGAAAGTTGGGTCCTACTGAGCACGCTGGCTCCAGTCCAGGAAGGTTTTTAATAATATGCTGAACTTTTAGCATGGGAATAGTCACGGTAGGTCAAAGCACATGCGAAAACACTTTGCTGGTCTGGGTCATGTTGCTCAGCTTTTTGCAAGATGGAGGCTGTAATGAGCAAGAGTGCTCACAGTTACAGTGGCATTTCCCAGCATTCAGACATGATGGTGCATGATCTAAGCACTTTACAGAGACCATGGATTTGCCTCATTTTAGTAATGGTGAAGGTCTTTTGTGCAAGGTTATTCATTAAGCCACTGGCAGATATGCAGGTAAAATTTAAGTCTCCTGATCCATGGGCCTGTTTCTTGAGCAAGTTTATCTGAGTCTACCTGAGGAGCCACTATCGCATATGGATGGTGCCAACTGTAGTGCAGCTCTGGTTCCTGTGGCTCTACCATCATAAAAAGTCAATGGATAAGGAATTATTAGTTGCTACTTGGTCTCCATATCTCATACTGGTAGGTGTACTGGCAGATGGAAAGAGCAAGCTGGACTCTTCCTTCAGTCACTGTGGGTGATGCTATCCCCACACCTTTTCCTGCGGCCAAAGGTTTGTTGTGGGGATGGGGGAAGAGGTGTCACTGATCAGTGTCCTTCAGGTTTTCAACAGGAATAGGCACCACCACTGGGTTCTAAGTTTGCTGCTCATCTTATAGAAAGAGAGTTGTTTGAGCTGGGTGTGAACTTCTTGCACCTCCACCTGTTGGGTGTGAGCCATAAGTTCTGTGAGAGGAACAGGGCACACCTGTGAAACGGTCTCTTAGAAGCAAAAAATGTCCAATTCAGTTAACCTGCCCAGGACCCAGGTAAGGCGTTGCTGGGAAGGTTGTGCCTGCTGTGCATGGCCAATAACAGCAGTGTGATTTTGTGCTAAAGGCAAGAGGTTCTTCCAGAAAATGTTCTCCAAACCCCACTGTATTTTTTCATATAACCCAGCACCCACATTTTTAGGCAGCAGGTAAGGAAAACCAAACTCCTTGAAGTGTGTGTGCTGATATGTATTTAATAAGAGCAGAGAGGTGAGTTCTTAATTTCTCTGTTATACATGTGGGCAACCTCCAGAAAATGGGTGTGTAATTACCGATTAATCAAATATTGGAATTAATGGGATAAAACAGTACATTAATGGAAAATATTCAAAATGTATATTGTTCCTTATCAGTTTGTTGATTTTTTAGTAAATAAAGATTTGGCTGAAGAGCCACCGAATGATAGGTATGATTGATGCTGTTTCATCTTAAAAGTTCTGGTGCAGTAAGTTGCTACATATCTTTATAGGTTATCAAATTAAAGATAAACATGTCTGAACATCTGCCGCTGACTGTCTTAGGAACACTTTGAGAATATATAGGCTAAGTTTGCCCTCTACTGGATTGCAAAATTACATCACTGACTTCATGAAGAGCTAGAGAAGTTATGTTGTTATTCCCAAGGAAGTTTTCCATTACATGATACGACACGTACACACTTCATCCTGAAGGCTGTGTAACGTTTTGTGTCATCTTTCCAGTCAGTCACCTTTGCTGTGTGAACTGTTCTCTGAACTATTTCGCTAAGAGTTGTTCCTTTTAAAAAGGACTCTATACAGTACTACTTTTGAATAGGGTTGGTTTCTTTTTTTCCTTTGGATGAAAACTTTCTGCAGTGGGAGTAATTCTGAACATCAGGAATAAACTAACCACTGATTGACAGGAGCCATCTGCACGAGCAGATTTGCTCTTTTCCCACTGACATCTTTTTTTCTAGGAAGGGCTGGGGTCTCCAGCAAGCTATATTCTCAGCCAGGGAATAGCCTTCGAGGGGCTGCAGCTTCTGCTCTTCCTCTGCCAGTCAGGCTGCCTGCCACGAATTAACTGAATACATAGCGTGGATGCAGCTACTTGCAGTCAAGGCATGAAATGATGCTGCATCCTATTTCTAAGTACTGGGATTTTAAATCTCATTTGTTTGTTTGTTTGTTTTTCTTTTAATAGTAGTAACAAACATATACATCTGTGACAGACTGTACTTTGACATCAGTTCTGTAAGGGTGATCCCAGAGTTATGAGGTCATACCCATGGAAGCTAATTCTGCTGTAATGAATCATAAGGTGTATGAGGCCAGATGCTCATCTAATGTAAATCAGTGTAAATCCTCTGACCTGAGCGGAGTTGTGTTGACTTGTGCTGGCTGAAGATTTGCCTCGTTTTTAATGTCATTTCTCATTTGTTGTTTTCCTCTGTTGGATGGGCTTATAATGAAAGTTTGTTGGCCTCATCATGCCACTTCAAATTTCTGTTCTTGCTTATCATTTTTTGGTCTGCCAGGTTCTGTTTTACTACTAGAAATGCGATGTCAAACACATATTAGTTCCAAAAAGAAAATCAATGGCTGACTGGACAATGCTCAGTACATCTTTGTTCTGATCCTGTGTCCAGATTTTATAGGTACAGAAAAAGTACCGTCCAGCACAGTGGAGCACTGTTGTCACTTTCTTTGGCAGATAACATTATGAACAGCTGAGTCTTCCTTGAAGCCTCCATCAGGAGTGCAAACCAGAAAGCTGTGCTGAGAGCTGTTGAGCTGACAAAGCTCAGGTATTTTTGCTGCGAAGTTGTGTATCCACACCCTGGTGTGCTAGAAGGTTGTGGTGAAAAGCCCTGAAACTAAAAAAGCTCTTTCCAATAGCCCTACTGTTTTCCAGAGCCAGCAGGTTGCTTTTTTGTCATGGTAGTTTTATATATGGATAACCTGAAAGAGGCATGGAGATTGTATATTATCTGAGCTGCCCACCAGTCAAGACTAAATTTGGAGGTGAGGAGGAAACCAGCATATCTTAGAGAAGCAGGTAATAGAAGGGGAGATATTTCTGGCTGGGTGATTTATTTGTCTATTTATTTCATCATCAATTTTGAAGTTAGAGTAAGTCCCTGGGAAAATGGGGTAGGCAACAAATGATCAGCGGTGAAAGGTGTATCATAAATTAATGTGCCCATGGCTCTACAGTTCATCTCAGGGGCAGCACCTCCAAAGCAGGCAGAGGAGAGTCAGCTGCTTGTGTCTGGGATGAAATATTTTTTAAAATTAACAAAAAATAAAAAAAGCATTTGGATGTTTGAATGCTGGGTAGGTGGAGAAGGAGGACCACTGTACCAGCGGAGAGCCCACTAATTGCTCTGGCCAGGGTGGCTTCTCTCAAAATCCAGGGAGGGGTCAGCCTCCTCAGACTTTGATTTCAGAATCTCCTTAGGAGAAGTCAAAGCTTGGCATTTGTCCCAGTAATTCATGTCTTGTAGGTCCCAGCCACTCAATCTCGGTGGGAACTTTGTGATGTGCTTTCTTGGACTGGACAAATTCTGGTTGCACTGGGGAATGTGTCTGAAGGCAGAAACCAGCACAAACTCCTCAAGTCAGAAGGTGCATGGAGAATAGCTCTGCTGTGAGTAAGGAGTTTCTGTGATTTAGGGGTTGGGTTTTTTTTTTAATTGTTACCAAGTAGCCCCTCTGTGCTGAAGTAGAACTGCATAGAGGTCCCATCCTGGATGTCCTGAATCCCATGTTTCCTAAAATTTGTGATTTCAGGACTCTTTGCGTGGCACAGAACTCCCCCACAGGGAAGGTGACACAGCTCTGCTTTGTAAGCTTTGTGAGCAAGGCTGGTTACAGCAGGCAGCACGCAGGGTATTCACCCACTGCATGGACCCTGCTCAGCTCCTGGAGGAGCTGCCAGGGGTCTGCTGGGCGCAAGCAGACCTGTAAATTCTGACATTCAGTCTAATTTTTTTCTTTTCGTTAGTGAACATCGAAGAATAGAGTATGTAGGTAAGACCTGAGTGGCTGCATTATTACTGGGCAAGCTCTTTTCTTGACAGTAATGGCTTTACTTTTGGCCTCTAAGTTAAACCCTGAATACCAATACATGCTTTCTAAAGATAAGCCTGGAACAGAGCTAGTAGTGTCCTGATTCTTCCATGGATTGATGTACAGAGAAGCTAAGATCTGGGTCCTCAAAGGTTTTTGGCACTTAATGTCAGGGTTGTGAGTGCACTAACAAGCCTTATTTGCCCTGAACAGCGTCATCTTGGACCTCTGCCCACACTCTCTGCTCATGGCCCAGGAGCTCTGCTTAAACTTGGGCTCAGGTGTCCAGGGCTTGCTTAAACTATGTTGAAGGTGTCCCCAGGCCCAGCCCTGTCTCCTGCTGTCCTGGCACTGCCTGCCCTCCCTGGATGCACCCCAAACCTACAGTGCTGGCAGCTTGTCTCCAGACGGGTCTCCTGCTGGAGCTCTCTGAATAGATCTGGACCTGACCCACCTGTACACTGTGTGGGTGGACCTATCACACCCCATCCCTACTCTGATGTTGTGGGATGGTGCCCTGTCAGTGAGCGCTTGTGCCGTGTCACCCTCGGTTCCTGGCTCATTCTCCCTCATGGGGCAGCCCTGTTTGTGCTGCTCCCTGGCACTCAGCCCCATTAAACTCAGTGGGCCATTTATAGACATTTTAAGAACGTGTCTTGCCTGAGGCTGTGGAGCAATATCAACAAACATGAGAAGACTTCATTGAACCATCTTTCTTTTGTGCTGCATTGGTCCTCAGTAGTTAATAAGATTTACAAACTTACGTCCATTACTTAATTGCTTCTGTATTCATAAAGATGTCAAAGGATTTTAGTTTTAGAGGCTAGGACTATGCAATCTGTAGGGCACCATGCAGATTTCCACTTTTTTATAATATAAACCTGCTAAATGAAGACATGAAGGTATTTGTTGTTAGCTCAAGCCCAAGAATTGACCACTGTAGACCACAGACTATTTTAATAAAAACACACTCTTGATTGAGAAAATAGAGAAAAGTAATGGAAAAGAATTTACAAAAATGAAATAAAATCTGAAGAGCAGGTTGATCACTTTCAAAGATAGGCCATTTAAAAGGGTTTGGGAGTAGATGGGGAGAGAGAGAAGAGAAGAAAACCTGGATCATGAGCACATTGCCCAGAAATGGTCAGGGGTTTGTGCACCACCTCTCACACAGGACTTAGAATGACTCAATTTTTTCTGTAATGCACATGAAGTGAGAAGAAACACCTATGTCTATTTTATGTGTGCAGGATCCTGGCTCTGAATTCAGTTCTCTAAATATCACAGAGCTAGCATGTTAAGTCAACTGTCAGTCTTCCATTTTTGTTTTTAAAAACAATAGCTATGGCATTAGAATGAATCTGTGGGATTTATAAAGAAAAAAAAAAAAAGAATTTCCCTTACGTTCCATCATCTCAGCTCACATCTAATTTATTCACTTCATAGATGCATAAATTCACACAGAAGTCAGACTCAGCTGAAACCAGAGTAGATGGAGTATTTATTACATAGGCAAGAGCAGCCTGAGGAACAGCAGGAAAAAGAGAACACCAACATAAGTATTCTGAGCTCCTGTCTCATAAGCGCCTTTGATTTCAAATTCTTTTACAAGAGAGGGAAACAGTATCAGAACAACTGCTTTAACAGGCTTTATGTTAAAATGAACTGGGGAACAGTTTCATCTGTTGTACCAAAAAGTGCCTAATTTTTATTTAATTGAAAAAAATGGCAATGATTTTAAGAGGGAGTAAGGCATAACAACTGTAATGGCCAATTTTATGCAGCATTTGGAGTTATATCAAATTGCTCCACTCCAACTTTGTCCCAGATTTGTAAGACCTGTTTTCAGTTCAGAAATTATTTTCTTTGCATTCTGTAAAAAAGCTGAACACTTGGATTTCAAGGAGGCAGCAATAATTTGTGTGTAAGTGAATGGGAGACAGAAGAGAGAGTGAATGGCTGCCTTAGGTTAGGATCTCAATCCACTTCTAACTACAGCAGGACTTTGAGACGCAGCTCTTTCCATGTGGGAAGGGCTGAGGAGAGGACACCTTGCTCCAAAGCCATAGAGTGGTTGCTGCATGTTGGTCTTTCAGCAACACAAGCACAGAGGCAAGCTTTGGAGCACCATGGCTCCTCCAAACCAGGACACTTGCATGTAGGAGCCCAGGTGTATATGAGCCCAGGCCGACTTTGCAGGTCACAAACCCCAATGCCCATGGAGCTGAAGAGATACCAGAGTGACGTGAGTGTTGAGCTGTAATTCTTATAATTTCAGCTTTAGACCTAAACATCGAAATTCCACTTATGTCCTGCTTTAGGCCTCCAGGTCTCCCTCCACCCCTAATTCTTTTTGCTCCATGTGTTTCCATTGAAGAACTGCTGTTGTAATGTTTTCCTGACTATGCCCATTCTGCTCTGTGTTTGATCTCTGTGTCCTTTTACAGCATGGATTTGTTAAAATGTGCTGCTTACATTTTGAATATCCTATTAGTTCATCCTTGGAACCAGTGATTCCACTTCTAGAATGCATTTTCTTTGACTTTATAAGTGCTAATTGAGATGGGTTCACATTGCAAAACATCTTGCAGATAGCTATCCCAGGAATCAATAGCTTTTCTTATCTAAAACATGCAACTGTTTGTTACAAAACTATTTTAAAATATATTTTTAGCTTATTTTGTGAGAAATGGTAGCAGTCTGTACAATTGCACTTGACACGGAAGTTAATGGGAGCTTATAGGACTCAACTTCTCTGGAAATTAGGGGCTTAATAAATATTTAATCAAATGTTTTCAAACTAAACAACTCTGAGATGCAATTTGCAGGTTTTGTTAAATAAAAGTTTTCAGGGCTAGAATGTCCTTTCCACAGAAGCATTCACAACTGAAACACAAGCAAAAAGAAAAGGTATTTGGAGGGGGGAAGTGAGAAATTTTCTGTCTTGTAACTGTGCCTTTGTCTTTTTATGCCCTTGTTGTTTCTAGTTAAGATTCCTTGTGCAAGTCACGCTGTTCGTATCCAGGATGTGCATAATACACCTGGTAAAGAGTACAGTAGTTGAAAGCAAATGTCATTTAACCAAGGATCCAGGCTTATAGAAAGAGTTAATGGCATATGAACTCCCATGATGCAAAACAGCTGCATTTCAAAACCAAGTTACTCAGGTAGAATATTTTTTTCTTAAAAAGTTTCAGCACAAAAATATATTCTTGTTTGTAAGAGAAGGTTTTAATGAGCTCCACTTCAACATGGTTTCTCTTGCTGAATTCCAAACACTGAAATTCATTGTTTCACTTGTACTGATATTCAGTAAACTGGTTTTGTTTTTCAGCCATGACAAGGCAAGATGAATTTTGTGGAAAAGGACTGTCTAATGGAGATGTGGTGTGTAGTTTAGATGATGAATTATCGGAGAGCCAGAGTAGCCTGTGTTGTGGTCATTTTATTGTTCAGTGCAGTAATGGAGTTAAGTTATATTTACATTTTCTAATTATATTTTGTTATGCAAAAAAATTACATGTAAATATCATATTGCCAAACCAACCACTGAACTCTATTCGTCTCTCAGAAAAAAAGAAAAGAACATCTAAGACTGAAATAGAAAACAAAATAGATAATGAAAGCCCACTGAAATCACAAAGAGGCTCTGCACTGCATACCAGACAAGCCTGCTTTCCATCACAGCCCTGGCCTTCGCCTGTCCACCCAGCCCACAGCTCAAAGTCTCCTCCTGTCAACAGCCTTGGCCAGGAACCCTTGTTCACTGCTGCTTCGGGAGGCACATCTTTAGAACCCCTTGATTTTGGGATCAGCTGGGGAATGTGCTTGCTAGGGGTGGCAGCACCCAAAAGGCTGTTTGAAATTACGCTCCTCTGTGCCACATGCAAAGGAGCTATAATGGTGCCACAGTGACCAGATCACAGCATAAGCCATCTTCTCCCCACATACCCCAGGTACAAAGTTTTTGCTCCAAAGGGATGGCTCAAGCTTTGCTGCTCCTCCGTGCGGAGTGGTCCCTTGGGAGCCAGGTGAGCTGCCTGACCTGTTACTCCTCTGGGCTAATTACGGAGAGGGAGGGACAAAGTTTTGAGCAAGGGGCATTTTTTTTCTCATACCTTTCTGTAGAATACCTAAGTAAGCTACTATTTGTATCACTGTATTGGAGCAAAACAGTATTGTTCCTATTTATTTATTTAAACACACCATATCTGCCTAAGTTAACTGAGACACTACAGAGCTCCCAGTCACCTTCCCATAAGGACTGTCAATAGCTAAATTTCCTAAACCTTATTACAGTTGTTGGATTTGGTTTATCAGTTTATATCTATGTGTCTTTGTAAGAGAAGGATAGCATAATCCTTACTCTTTCTGATGGGACTTCTAGAATTGCTCTTTGCTGCTTTCCAGGCATTTGTTGCAAAGAACACCATTTTCCTTACTTAGCTGTTTCCCCACATTTAAATGACTGTGTCTAAATGAGACACAACAGGATGCATTAGAAAGCAAATTAAGAATATGTGGTCATTTATGATTCAAAGTAATATAGAGCTTATGACCATATCTCTTAATGAAAATAAAGCCAAAGGCAGGTTTAAACTTTGGTTCTCCTACTCCAAAGCTGGCTACCTAACCTGAAGTCTAGAAAAATTAGTAACTTTCCCAAAGTTCCTTCTGATTCCACTAGGAAGAGTGTTGGTCTCATACTAGCCAGCCGTGAGTCTTTAATTGAAGGCAAAATTATGATGTATGTTATTGTTTACTTTCTAAATAGCTTGATTTAGAGCTGAAACAAAGCGATCAGATCCTTGATTGTTCTAGCTAAATGTTTTAGGTGTTCAAACTCTTGGTCTGGACCCATCTTACTAACAATGGAAAAGCATTATTCTAGTGTAATAGTTTATATTATTAGACAGAAGTCAGGGCCCTGTTTGCTCCAGCATTTTATAAATGTGATAAAAATAAGGCTCAACCCTAGAGATCTCGTGCTTTCATAGAATCAACTAAAGAAAGTTAAGTGATTGGCACAAGAGATTAACTAAGTCCTTGACTTTGGTGAGCTCCATAACACCATCTTAACAACTGGTTCACACCAATTGACAATACAGTTTACCTGTGGGCATGATACCCACTTCTTCAAAAGGACTGAGGTGCCTAATCTCAAATAACTGAGAACTTGAGTTCAACTTAGTACATACAGCTGTGAAGGATAAATTGTGTGTTCCAATGCCTATGTTGCAAGATCTGGTCACCCACTGTAATGAAATTCCACTGAGAGTCCACTGAAAAGTGAGCAAAAAATATCTGCAGCTATGGTAGGAACATCATCCAACAGCAAGAAGCATTAGCATTGCCCTCAAGGTGGAGAAGAACTCAAAGTGAATTAACGGGCTTATGTCAACCTCTTGTCATAAAAAAAAAGGAATAATGCAATTAAATGTAGTCTTATTTTGTTGAAATACTTTTGTCAGGCACAGGGTGTTCTGAGGTAATACAGATAATTAGCAGAGAAATTTAATCAGCTGTATCACAATGAAAGAAAAAAAAATTAAGAATTGGCTCTTTAATCAAAACATAGACCCACCTGATCTGAAATTAGAATGTTTCAGTGTGTCTTCCAGGCTAGAAAGTCTAGTTAAAAATTAATGGAAGTTGGCAAGCATTAAATTACCTACCTAAAAGATCCTATACAATTTCGTGAATTAAATAGAAATACATTGATATGCACAAAATAAGTTACCTGCAAGACTACTGCGCTGAAATAATGAAATAGTGAAATAACATATACCAAAGGCAGAATGCTGCCTGAGCAATATGCCATCACCAGGGCATGTATTAAAAAGAAGGTTCATTCGTGGGTCCAGATTGTCTACTTGGCTAAATTGGGAACTGTGCTATTTTATGCCAATAGTGAGCTTGATTCATGGTGTTTCACACTGAAGGAAAGTTTATGGCTAGACCCTGGCTGTAGCTGAGGGATTCAATGTCAGGACTTCTGTTGGTTTCAGTGGGATGAGCTTGCTTGGCTCTTAACAGTTGGCATTTTCTTGGGAATATGTGAAATTCTTCTTGGTTCTAGGACTTGTGGTTTTGGTATCTTTCCAGTTTGGCTGGAGTCATTGTCAGGAGTGAACACTTGAATGAGAGGGACTTTGATGCTTTTTTGCCTTCTCAACATAATTGTCATTAAAAAATGTAACTGTCAGAATGGTATAAATTAAATTAAAATTGTTTTAGAGGATAAAACCTGTTGCATAACAAACTTTCAGATGTTTAACACAAATCTGTCTATATTTTCAATTCAGTGCTAATGAAAAAACTTAGCACATATGTTGCTTTTAGCATGCTATGTTTTAGTTATGCTTTTGCGTATTTTTATGTGGTTTTTTTTTTTTTTTAAAGTCTGAAGTGCCCACTTCTGCTGGGAGAAGCTGGGTAGCACAGGATACTCTTAATTTAGCAAAGACAAGGTGATCTATTGGTTAGGCACTGGAATTGGTGCAGTCCAGCTGGAAATCCAAAGAACATTTAAGGGTAAGGATGTTTGCTAAAAGTGATTAATGAGGTGTATGGCATTTCTACTACAGGACTTGTAGTTTTTAAAGTATAAAGAAATATTAGCTCTGGTTAACCAGAATTGGTACCTGCCTGAAAAGCAAGGTCTCGTAATGTGTCCTATTAGCATTTTCCTATTGCCACCAGTGAGTCTAATGAGCCTGCCCAGATTTTCCAAGCATTACCATATATTCATATTTCACACACCCAACTATTATGCAGAAATTATATTCTGAATTCTTTTCCTCCTACTCTGAATCCCTTAGCAACTTCAACAATTTCATTCATGCAAGAGTAATTATTTGAATTCTGTCTATTTTTAGCTTTTATTAATGGAGTTCAGAAGCTGGAAAAGCAAAAAAAAAAAAAAAAACAAAACCAAAAACCCAGAAGCTTTAAGGGTAATGGTCCACCTCTAGTAAAAATCCTCCAGATTTAGCCCTGCTGTCCTAGCCTGCAGCTACCAGTGTTGCTTCATGCCCAGGCTGCACTATGGAGCATAGCTGCTGCCTGTCCTAGCAAGAAAGCTCGCATGCTCAGTATGGACAGGGACTCATTTGAGTCCCAGAATTTGAAATGTATGCTTGGCACTTCTGCCTAACAAGGTAAAAATACAACATGTCTATTAGTGCTATAGATCTTAGCATGAGATCTCCCATCTGATCTGCTTTTATGAGAGCACAGTGGAAGTTTCTTTCTAGGCTAGTTGAGGTGTCAGCATAACAACATGAAGACAGTGCCTCATGTGAGCCTGTAAGCTCTTGGGTTCATCATGGACTACAGGAAAACAAGCTGGGGATCTCTGTACCGATGTTATGGTCTATTTGCAGCTGAATAATTCACTCTCAGATAATGGGGAGTTGACTGCATTCCAGATAGCTGTCCAGAGGTGATGTGTCTCAAGCCAAATCCCTGATGAATCTAACAAATTGCCATGTTTTCTAAGAACTAAATGTCAAAGCACATATATCGACATTTAGTGTCTAAGTAGCGTCAGAAGAAATCAGATGTGTTGAGCTCCCCACTGCTTCTCCCAGGATGGAGCTGGTACATGACAAATAAACCGTCCAATTATACCTTTGGGAAAGCACATTACTATTGGTGTAGCAGGAACACATCAGTAAGTCTTTTCTCAAAGGCAAGAGTTTTCAGCTATGCCGTCACAAATTTCCTGAGTATGTAAAGTTGCTTAGTCTTGCATCTCACTGAGAGGGATGAGAAGTGAATGGCCATTCTTGCGAAGAAATAAGGTAGAGAACATGGGGAGAGGAGGAGAATGTCACCGTGCAGTGACAAAGTTGGCAGTAACCCACAAAAATTCAAGTAAGGGTTAAAAAAAAATAATGGTCCAAAGGCAAATCATTCTAAAATTGAGTTGTTTCTATCATATTTCTTTTTCCCTCAAAATGTCTGAGATAACATAATTTCCCTTTTTTTCAGAGTCTCCCATTTGGGTTAACAAAGGTGGCTTATTTGACTCTTCAATGTTTTCTCTTTACTAGAAGAAGCAGTCACTGCAGTTGTAAATACATGGGCAAAGTCCTAGCATAGTATGAGTGAAGGTTTTTCAGAGTAGACATGTAGCGTGGCTTGAGTAAGAAAACTCTCAAAATTGGTCCACTTAAGCAACTTTTTTTTTCTTGCTGTAACTCTTTTTTTTTTTTTTTTTTTTTCCCCCCCTCTGTGTTGTACTACTAAATGCCATTATGGAATGTGTTTACTAACACTAAAGCTCTGTTCCTGACTTCCATTAGGCTTGCACAATGTAACATTCAACCATTTCATTTGGAATATCACCAATCCCATTCCTCTTGATTCCTTTAAGTTAATAGCAAAGCAAGTAGTACAGACCATCTCTCCCTCATCAATTACTTCCTTTTCTTGGCACTCGTTAGACCACATATGTGGTCCACTTTGGGCCCTCAGTACAAGACTGATACAAATTGGAGCAAGTTCAATAGAAAACCACCAAGATGGTCAGGGGCTGGAACACTTACCCCTTGCAGAGAGGCTGGGGGAGGTGGACTTCTTCAGCCTGGAGAAGAGATGGGTTTGGGAGGACCTGATAGCAGCTTTCCAGTTGCTGCTAACAGCTCCTTTGATAACAAGAAGGGAGATTATCAAGAAGATGGAGCCAAGTTCTTCACAGTGAATTATGGCAGGAGGATGAGAGGCAGTGGGCATAAATTGAAACAAGGGAAGTTCAGACTGAATATAAGGAAGATCTTTTTCCCTGTCAGCTATCAGAACAGGTTGCCCCGTGAGGCTGTGCAGTCCCCATCCCTGGAGGATTTCAAGACGTGACTTGACAAAGCCCTGAGCAACCTGGTCTGACATCAGACCTGACCCTGCTTGAGCAGGAGGTTGGGCCAGAGACCTCCTGAGGTCCTTCCAGCCTGAATGATCCTCTGATCTCAAGCATTTGGGTTGGGTTCCTCCTCAGCATTTCTGTTGAAAAGCACTGGCTTTCCTGCTTGCTTGACAGAAAATCCAAATCAGATTCCCCTCATGCTCAGTTCAACATACTGGCCCAGTGAAGGGAACAAGACATGGGTCTCATGATGAAACACTGTGCTGTGGACCTGGGTCTGAAGGGATGTAAAGGATGGGGAGAATTCAGGTGGAAGGTGTGGTATGACTTGGCCTGATCTTGGAGAGCACAGTCTCGAAATGAGGCTGTAGAGAAGCCTGGCTAGAGAGAAGCCTGTAGCACAGGCTAACAGGAAGAAGATGGGATCCTTGCAAAAGGGTCTGACTGAAAAGAAAAAGCCATTTGTTATATTTTAAAACAGTTTATTTTATTGGGGAGAAGAAAAGGTAACCTTAAATTAAGGAGAGTGAAATCCTCATACTCTTAGAACTGACTTTTAGTACAACAGCTGTTGTATTTGTCTGTGATCTTACATCCTTAAAATATTTTTCTTTAAAAATACTGAATAAATAAAAGTCTGTGCTGTGCAGCCAGCTAATACTGTGTGAAATTAATTCTTTCCTTCTATTCAGAAGGACTTTTCCTAGGCTTGTTTGGCTAGTGAGAAGGAGAGCCAGCATCAAATGCACTGAATGGGTTTTATTTGATAAAATAAATTCTCCCACTCTCTTATCATCATAGCTTTAAATAAAGTATTGTGAACAGGATGTAAGCATTGTAGCCTGTGTTCCTTTTCAGATAAAGAAAGTCAGCCTCAGAGTATTGAAACCCACAAAGAATAGAATATCTATAAGGCTTTTTTTTTTTTTTTCCATGTATCTCATTCTGTGATGGATATGAGAAAAACACATTTCCCCAAAATGGCCTATAAAAATGTTGGTGGATGAAGATGCCGTGTTGGTTTTGTCATAGTACCTGTGATAGGGAGAATATCTCTAGATCAGATATTGAACGAAGCCTGTCTGAGTTCCCAGGGTTTTCCTCCTGGTATGTACCTTGGATACAAAAGGACAGATTGTAAAAAAAAACCCTCCTTGTACAGGGGTTTCACTTCAGATCTTGCTGTTAAGATGCTGCTGAGTCTGGGATGAACTTTCCCATGTTTATATCAAAAGTAACTCTACTGACAAAGGAGGTGCACTGGGACTAAACCAATGAATGCAAAAGTCAGGAATTTTTAAAATTTTCCTCTGATAAAGAGCCTGACATGATGAAGAAGCATTTTTATATTGAGGTTACCTGGGCCAGATCTTTGGCCTTAAATTCATCATAGCCACCAGCAAGCTTTTTAGCTGCTTAAATCATATTACCTTCTTGGGTCCCAGGGTGATTGGCTATCCTTCCACATCATTCAAAGCAAGTAAAAAATGTTCCCTACAAAAATGTGGAAGACGTTTCAGATCATCTTCCTGAATTCACTATTTCACTTCCTAGTCATAAAAAAATAAAATATTCCTTGTTTGGTGAGAGTATTTGTTGTACCTCTAGTGACTTTCCATTAAAGTAACATGGAGAACATCCATCAAGAAGAAAAGCTCTATAGTTTTTTGAATGATAGATGAAAAGGAGTCCGGTGGGGTTAGTGTGCTCAAGGGAGTAATGTGGTAATATCACTTGTAGCTGTCTCAAATGTTGCAAAGCTGAGGGATGTTCGTTGACCATTTGCTATGGAATCACCTAGCCACAGCTCGGGGTACAAATCTACAGCACGACTTAGTCTCACGTTTCAAGATCTGAGAGCAAGTCTCAGCTGTTCCGTTGGCCAAATGAAAGTGGTTCAGACATGAAAAAATATCAGTCGAAGTCATGATTGGCAGAACCTGAAGTCTTTGGGAATGTCAGGGATGCAGTTTTGGAATCATCTTAGGAAGCGACACAACAGTCATTTCTTAAACAGACGTTTTAATCTTTTATTGTGATCTCATGGGTCACAGGATAATGTAGGCTGGAAGGAACCTCAGGAGGTCTCTAGCCCAAGCTGCTGCTCAGAGCAGTGTGAGCTCTCAGATCAGACCAGGTTGCTCAGGGCTTTATCCAGTCAGCTTTTGGAAACCTCCAAGGGTGGACTCTGGTCATAAAACTTTCAGAGATAAACTGTTCACTACCTCTTTTCTCAAAGTGTCAAATGAGTCAAAAACAAAAACAAAACAAAAAAAAAAAACCAAAACAAAACAAAAACCCAAAAAAGAAAGAAAGAACTAAAAGGTCTCAAGAATTTCTCTCTCATAATGAGATTTTTTTGCCCCAGCATCACCAATATCATGATTTTGCACAGTGTTGAGAAACACTGTCCCGTTTCTCATGAAATCTCTGGATTATGATGATGGGGACATAGTTCAGGGCAGAAGTGGAAACACAGTAATGTACAAATGCTGACCAAATGGATCCTGGTTGATGTTTAATAATAAAAAAACCCAACAACTAGATATTGTCAAAGGTGAAACTAAGCATTTTGCCAGTAGTCTCAACTTTAAACAAAGCTGTTTTAGTCAAGGCAATTGCTACAGTTACGCCAATAAAAATAAGCAGACATGCATAGTAACTGCATTATGACAAAGCTGAGGGAAAAATATCCAAAACCCCACTATTGTCAGAGCTCAATATATGGTAAGCAGTTCTATTGGTGTATAAACTAATGCAGGAGGGAGATGGGACTACTAACTGTGAAGTAGATAACAAATAATTTGTGTTTATACATAATTAAAACACCTAAGGGTAAAATATTGAGATGCATCAGGAACTGCCTGATAAAACATTAAAATTGAAGTAAATAAAGCAAGAGACAAGAGTCTGAGGAACATAATGAAAAACTTCCTGCTCAAGATGCACCATGTATGAGGTGAAAGCAGTTCCCAAGTAAAGACAAGAGAGAAAATTGTCAAGTCCTGCAAGTAAAGGGTGAAATTTTTGTAGAACAAAAGCTTCCACAGGTAATCCTTAGGGGCACCAGCGTTGTCTGCTGTTGGCATTTCCCATGGGTGTCTTGGAGTCTTGCTTCCCCATTACCGTAAATTTTCAAGATACATGCTTAATGTCTTGGGTGATAGATTTTATATTTTAATATCTTTCAACAGCTGGGTGGCTTATGGAAAAATATAGTGTGAGCAACACTATGGGACTGCACATTTTGTTCCCTATTTCTAGTGGACAGCCATTGCTTATGAAATGAAGATGCTACAAGCTGTGAAGGACCAGAGTTCAAGGTGTTCTAGATGGGCATAACGAAGGGACCCATGGAAGTGCCTGGAGTTCCCCTACTGAAAAAGAAAAGGAGATAGCTTCTGCTCTAGCCATTGTCTTGGTTAAACTTTGGATGAAAATAAGAGTTCCTGCTTTTTCTTCTTAGTTTCCCTACTCAGCTATTAAGTCAATCACTTTTTTCTCAGAGTTTCTTCTCTCCTTTTGAGTAGGCAACATCTGAAGCAGTCCTGCTCATGCCAAATGAAATCAGTGGCCACCTAATTCTCCTGGAGATGACTGTCATTACTTCTGGTGAATCAGGGACAGACAAAAGAGACAGCTCTCGGGAAGGCTGTTTTTCCATGTGTGCAAGCTGAGGTGTAAATCTTTGGGATGAGTGGCAAGGCTGTGTCCCTGGAAAGCTGCACCAAGGTGAGAAGAGAACACGTTCCTGCAAGGGCAGCAGGAGAGGACCATCTTCCAATCTTCCAGCAGCTCCTCCGGCGACCTGTGGGACAGCTCAGCTGGGGGACTGGGAAAACCTCACGGAAGAAGTGTGGACCCCTCTAGAAAGGAGCAGAGGGCACGGACGGGATTCAGACACCGACACACGGGCCGTGCCCTTCCCTTTGCATTTCCCGGGGGGTGGGGGCGAGCTCTGGCACCCACCTGCGGAGTGCGCAGGGCTTCAGCCCGGATCCCAATTCCCGGCGTGGGGGCA
>NW_010144545.1:0-18224 GCF_000699245.1 Pterocles gutturalis
CCGGCTTGGGGAGGAGCTGTGCCGGGGGAAGGAAGGGGGAGAGGAAAGGGAAGGGGGAAATCTGGTGTCTGATACCGTGGGACAACCCGGGTGTCTGTTTAATTTAATAAAATGAGGCCCCTGTGTGCCATGGTGCCGAGAAGGAGTCTGGTAAGCGGTGCCCTGAGAGGTTATAAAACTGGAAGGTTAATAAAGATAAAATTAAAGGTCCCCACCAGCTGCCTTTTTAAAAAATTACTATTATTTAAAGCCAATCTCCTCGACTGGCAGTGCTCAGGACTGGAAGCCCTGTAAGTGTGAGACCTACGGAGCACAGAAGGCAAAAGGAAATTGGGGAAACTTGTCCCAAGGAACAAGTGGGTGTGACTAGGCCATGTTACGCTCGACAGGTTGAAAAGGGAGGTAAGCAACCAAACTCTCCTCTGGTGTAAAGCCATGCTTTAGACAGTTGAATTGAATTGGAATTAGTGCAGTTTTGGTTTTTGGTGCTCTGCTGAAAGCCCTCCCCATGGTGGATCTCCAGGGACTTTGTCTGCTGGCTGCCAGCCTGTGATGTTTCCCTTGCAGAGGAGCGATGCGCTGGTCCCCTCAGGATGCTTTCTGTTGGGGATATATTGACTTTTGTCAAGAGCCCGGGGCAGACCTGTGAACCGGCACTGCCACAAACAGCTTGTTTGTTGCGCAGCCCTATACACAGAAACAATCTGTGCTGGAGAAGCAGGACGGTGGTGGTAACATGGCTCTGTGCCTGGCTAATCCAGAGCCTTGGAAAGGTTCCCTAGGCTGTGGCACCACCCTGCACAAAAGCTGGGACCAGAAAATCCCTTTCCTTCCCAGGGCTTACACAGCAGCACGCTTAGGGTACCAGTGCTTCTTGAATTTGGGCTTAAGATATGTAACTGTTAGTACAGTCCTATGCTAGGGCTAAATCTGAAATCCCCTTTAAGTAGCACATGGGTATCAGAGGAACTGCTGTCCTTGAAATGAGGAGATATCTACAGGAACTGAATACTTAAGACAATTTTGTAAATTGCTGGACCACAATAAGACTCTGATTCCCTACTCCGGTTGAGCTATATTGGCAGTTTCTTTTGCTGTTTACTATTCCCACCTCGCCTAGACCTCTTCTGCTGTTCCTGCCCTAAGCTGTACAGTTCCTCTTCTCTCTGTCTTGCACCAACCCTAGTGCTCGCTTGATCATATAATAAGCCAATTCAGCTTGCCTTCCAGCCAAAACCAATTTACTTTCTGCTGTTTTAGTGAGTTGAATTAGCTTTGTGCTGCAATCAAATGTGCACTGGAGCAAGGACTTGGCAGAAGCACATGTCCCATGGGGAAGAAACTGGGAGAGGGATGGGGGAAGAGGGCTACCTCTCTTGGCAGCAGCAAGTGGTGAATGTAACTGAAGCCTTAACGTGAAGTTGCAGTTTAAGACACTACTTCCCATTGGTTAGTCGTGAGGCCATCTCAGTTTGGGCCTGTCATCCTGCTAGCAAAGATAGTCTAACAGCAGGAGTATTTTACCACTTTGTAATTCTGCTGCTTTCTAATTCTGTTCTCCTGTCTAGATGATAAACATTTGGGAAATACGTTCTTCACTTGCACCCAGCAGAAGATGTCTGCTCTTGATGGAGGGCATGAGGAATTACAGCTCCCTTCAGGTAGGCAACCTTCATACAAACAGTACAAAAATCACAAGGAGACATGGCTGGAAATAGACTTTTTTGCGGGGGCTGAAATATGAAAGTAACTTAACAGCCACTGTCTACAGTATAGCTAGTACTTTTCTTAAAGCATTTATCTTTCTGGGCTGAAAGGGCTAGGGAGCGGCCATTTTGGATTGATGGAAGACTAGGTGGAACTGAATGGATATAATTATGGGTGGGTAAAATTCAGTGAAGCTGACAGGCAAGGTAAGTGTTTAGAAAGTGGTTAAAGTAATTTTGGAACTGGGTAGCTGAAATAACACGGTCACAACTGACCCAGAATTCCTTGGGTGAGACTGATATTAAGAACTTAACTGTATGACCAAAGAGGTTTTCTCCCTTCATAAAGCAAACACAAGGCATTGAGGTAGTAATTGCTGGAGTTGCCTGTATATCACATAAGAATTAGTGATACAAGCCACAGAAAATGATGCTAATTAGGGAGAAACAGCTGGAGGCAGCAGTAGGAATGTGACTCTAAGGAGAAAAAAGTAGAAGGAGCTCATGGAGGGATTGGATATGGCACTGGCTGAATTTGGATGAAAACCATCGAGGAAAAAGATCTCCCTGCTTGTTCTTACCTTTTTGCAGGTAAAAGAATGCTGAGTTGTGTTTAATAGAAATAAAATTTGGGACTGAATTTTGGTTAGCTGCTGGAGTCTAGAGGGACTGATTTGCAGAAAATTAAGTGTGAACCATTTTGATTTATTTTTCTGGTAATTTACTTGAGTAGGTCACATCTGTATCTTGGATCAACACAGTCCTGGAGACTTGCTCCAGTGCAACAAAATAAAACCTTAAAACCCAATCTAGGTACAGGGTACAAGGTGCCATAAATAGATCTCCAGGGACAGATTTCTCCAGCCAGCCAGGCATGCAGGGCACCGCTGGAGTCTGTTCACCCTGACAGGAACACGAAGCTCCTGAGATCAGCAGGACTAAAATTAGCTTTGGAACTTTTTTTTTTCTTCTACGCTCGTGGTGTTGCTTTTACATGAAATCTGTTATTTATTGTTATAAACAACAAGAAAAGAATTTGGGTTGAAAGCTTTCTTTTTTTAAATTTTTTTTTTCTTTTCTCAAAGAGATTTTGAAATCCCTGGTTTTTGGAATGGGAGGTAAAATGAGTTTGGTAACTAAGGAATTGGTTATGTGTTGGTCATTTTTTTCTGTCCTAGTGGAAGAAAATAATCACAACATGAAACACTGCTTCATCAAAAGAAATGTAAACAATAATGAGTGATTGGATATTAATATTGTATCCTTAGGGTGTGCTATTACAAATACATATTTTTAAAAGCCATGCAGACCATCCCTAGGCTTTTTTTATTGTTGTCTTTGGTAACATGTGACTTGTTTGGTTGGTAGTTGTTTCTTTTCCAAGGCTGAGTCCTTCCCAGCGTCTTCTGAGCAGTTGCCTAGTTCTGATTTAAAGACCTTACAACATGGCTTTCTGAAAAGTGGGATTTTGTCACACTGAATGGCTGGGGAATAGCCAGCTTCTGGGACACATCCAAAACAGGCTGAAGGCAGTGAGGATGTTTTTATTGAAGCCTTGAATCCTGAAAGACTGTTATCTGTGGGCCTCTTTGTACTTACATCAGCTTGAAGTACAGAGCTGTAACACCAGCCTCGGCAATGCTCTGCATCACCACAGCTGTCACTTTCATGCTGACTTTCTTCAAGTTCTGCTGTTGCTGGCCACCCAAGCTGTATCTGAAACCTTATCTTTCATTTTCTTTTTCCCTGTTCTTAAGAGAAGTTGTAATAGGCTGAAGCCATTTTTCCCCTTCAAAAATGATGAGCAAAACCAAAACGGCTTTTGAAATCTGAGAAACTGTTAGCATTAAAATTTCTCTCTCATTTCTTAACAGTCCTTTCTCACAAATTCCATCTGTGTTGTGCTGAACTTGGGGGAACCCATGTCTGAATAAATCTTGGAGACTATCTGCAATCCCATACTTAGTTTTCTATAATAATTTAATGTAAAAGTATTTCAGAATTGAAGTTTGCTTTCAGAGGACATTTAGACCCTGTGCAGATTTTTGCAGCCTTGACTGCTCTAAAATTCATTATGGTGGACCTTTGTGAGGTGCCTTCATCTTGGCCAACTCGGAGGTCTTGGTAGTCCTGGGCTTATCATTCTGGGTGCCAGCTTGCAAATTGTCTGAAATTTCAGCAAGAGGAGCTATCTGTGAGCTCACACCACTCCTCTGTCTCCTGGCATGAATATGTACATTCCGTTTTATATTAATAAAATATTTATGAAGTTTTATTAACATGGTAGGAGCTCTTGCCTCTTTTACAAGAGGTAGGAATTACGAGCAGTCCGTCTTCTCTCTCATTTAATCTACTCTCCCATCAAGTGTTTTTCTTTTCTCATCTGGATGTAGATAAAATCCAATAACAGTGGATATTTGTTTTGTGGTCAAAACTATCAGGGTTGGAGTCAACACTTCTGGCAGTCATTGGAAAGACTTCTTGTGCATAGAAAATTTATGAACGCACAGAGATGCTGGGTTCAGTAATGTAGCCTTAAAAGGTATCCAAACATTTTGTTCCTGATCAAAACACGTAATCCTGTGTAGCTCTGAGCTATTTACATCTGGCCAGTCTGTCTGGGGCTGTAACGTTGGCAATTGCATGCTTTAAGAAAGGAAAAGAGGCATTAAATTTAGGTGTCCAGTGAAAACCATTTGTCGCAATTTCTTTTGACCTCCTGAAAAAAAGAAATGCAACAGTGGCATCCTGTGGCCCGAGCAGTTCATGACAGGTAGGTCTGGTGTAGGGTAGAATCTGCCTCCGAGGGAGGTCTCCTCGCACCAAGAGGGAAATGGATCAACTTATTTTTAAGAAAGTTTACAAAAGACGTCCACAGTATTTCAACCTGGTGCACATTTTCAACCTGAAGTACAAAGCTGTTATCTGATTTCCACAGGGACTTTCCATCAACTTATCTTCTACTCTGCTGCTTATTTTCCTACGAAACACTTTGGTGTTTGGGACAGAGAGGATGACTTCAGTTACCCACCAAGGAGACAGGACTTCTGTGTTGTTGTCTTTGTGCTGCTTAACATTTCCTCAGAAAAGAGGAACAGAGGAGAGACTGAGTGTGTCTTGTTTTCAACTAACCCAGGGTTTCATGTGGCATACTGGGTCTAAAAAATAGTGTTTCAGGAAAGTCCAGTGAAGACTAATAGGAGTTGTTTTCCCTTGCACCTACATCATACCCAAGCACTCACTCCCACACATCGTGTGTGCATGTGAGTCTCTCTTGAGTTTTTCAGAGTCCTGGCCTTTACTTGTTTAACTTGGACTGACTGTGATTTGCTTACTTTACCTCCTCACCAGCAGACATTGGCAGCCGCGACCAACAGGCTCGCAAAAAGCTTGCGGGTGTGCCAGAAGGCATGTTAATGAGGAACATACAGGCTCACCTGCACTCCCATGGGCAATTGTTGGGGAAGCTGCCGATGGCCTCATTTTTTCCTCTTTTCCTCCTGGTTTTACAGTGACTTTTTTGTAAAAGAGGAGATGGTAAGGTGGTGTCTTCTAAAGCCTCTTCCTTCCTACTTCTTGCCTTCATACGTAGAGGTGTGAATGCTATTGAACTCTCAGCATCAGGAAGGAGTGGGGAGGGGAAATGAAACAACTTTTATCATTTTACTTTTGCTTTTTCCAGAGTCCAGAAGGCTCCAGCTCTGTATGTTCTGGGTGATCTACCCTGAGAACTGGAAAAGCAAGAGTAGGGGCAAAGTGGTCGCCTGCTGCCGGTGCATGGAAGAACTTGTGAGAATGAAGTTTTCTCTTGTGTGGGAAGGTCACCACGATCTCCTTCTTGGGAAGGCTGAAGCAGGAGGCAGGGGAACAAAGCCAGCAGCAGGCAGGAGCTTAATTGTTGCATTTAATAACAAGTGAGTACTCTTAAGATTTTTATGAAATGGCTTAACTGAGCTTGCATCACAGTTTCTTGCTAGAATTAATCCCTGGGATGCCTCTTTTAAAACATGCATGTGCATGAAAACAAACAAATGTTAAGACTGGCTGTTGCTCCAGTGATGTTAACTCCTGCTCCTTTTTGTCAGTTAAACTGACAACCAAGATAAGAAGAGCCAGTGTTGGTATCATCTCTTGCATAACAAACCACTCTCAACAAAAAGAAGCAGCCTCCTGTCAAACGAATTTCCTTTACAGCTGCCGAGGGAACTATTTTTAGTTTCATCTGTCATTCTTTACTCCTTGAAATCATCTGGTTCACTTTTCTCAGTTTTTCTCTCTTTTCCCCCTTCCCCACCAGCTCCGATACCAGGTACTGCTGATTATCTGCAGAGGAGGAGGAGGGCACTGGGCTCTCTCAGCCATTCCCCAACGCCATTCCCTGGGCATGGGACCACTGTTAGCACTCATCTGCACCAGGATGCTACCGCCCTCACCATGTCCAGCTCAGCTTCGGTGGGTGAAGGGAGGAAGCCTTCAAAGAAAGGCAAATAGACCGCCTAGATGAGGGATGTCAAAGACCAACAAGTAAATGAGATCAGTTCTTGGCAGGAAAGGGTTTTTGCTAACACTGTGTTCAGGAAACATGCTTTAAGTTGCAGGACGGCAGCTACAAATGTCCAGTGTTGAAGCAACATCACAGGCATACTGCATCAGGCAGCGAACTCTTCGTATGCCATTAGCAAAGCAAGGCTGAGTCTGGCTTATCCACTGGAGATAAAATTAAAGTGCTTTAGGAATTATGGTGTTTATTCCCTCGGGTCTTCACTCTACGGTACTCGCTGCCTTCCCTTTTGGTCTGTTTGACCCACTGCATGTTTTTAGCCTACTGAGCAGCAGAATAATTCTTGTCTTCTGGTGGAGATATAAAACAGAAGTCCTGCCTGTCTGTAATCCGTGAGAGATTTTGTGGTGCTGTTTGCAAGAGTGAGAGTATCTTAAGGCTTTGGTCATTCAAGAAATAACACTGCTTTTCTCAGTTGCACATCATAGTTCAGTCAAGTCAATCATCCTCTGGAGCATCTTTCTGAAGCCTAATTCACGTGGGTTATTTTATATTCTATACCTTCTTCCTCCACAGAAGAGCTTCACAATAATCAGTGGGTTTATGCCCATGGTGCTTCTGTGAGGTAAGAGTTGCTATAATACCCATTTTATACCTGGATTTGAGGAGTGTAGAGGTAAAGTGAATAGTCCAAAGTCAAGAGGGAAGTCTGGCAGCAGAGGGAATGATGAGTCTGTTACCTGAGTGAACTTAACAGTTGTGAAGTTAGTGTACCAGATAATGTTTTCCAGGGAAGTGCCACAATTCTTATGAAGCAGGAGTCACTGGAAATAGTCAAAAGTTTTAACCATCACTATTTTCTTATTAAACATGAGTTTTGAAATTATACAAAATGGTTGCAGAAAATGCATGTATTTTGAGAAAGTGAAGTAAAAATTGTTGGATTCAAACCAAAATTAGTTAGGTTTATAATGTAAATGTTCCAGTCGATCTCTTTTTCCCCAGAGGAATAAAAGGAAGAAACCCTTCTGAGGAGGAAAGCAAAAAAGGGACCTAGTTTCTCAAATGGAATGAGAATTGTATTGTTGATGGAAAAATAAAAACTACATTGCATCTTTTCTTCAGACGTTCCCCTCTCCAGTCTTAGTCTTTTCTTTTTGTCTTCTGAGTATAACTGACTAGTCCAAGAGTGACCAGTCTCCTTAACCCTAAAAAATGTGCACCAGCACTTTGAACAGCATTCCTTAGCCAAGGAAAGTTAGAGTTGGTCTTGTGGCTAATGACAGTGGCTCTTTAGGTGTTTGGCTGCTTTACTGTTCCATAGGATTGAACAGGGATCTCCTTAGCAGTTTGCTGTCTCAGCCCCTTCCGTTGCTTGGGTTTGGATTGCACATTAGCCCCCAGATTCGTGCACCTGTGCTGGGAGCCACCTGATGTAATCCCAGTCTATGTGTAGGAGAATTATTTGTGGACTTCTCAAGGGTTATAGTGTTGGTTACCCCTGCTGTGGCATACACTGCTGTGCAGCCTACAGTGGACATAAAGCCATCCCGGCTTTTCTCTTCCCGTTTATTCCATTGCTTTTGACAGTGTAACTTTTTAGTTTCTCACAGATTTATCACGGTATTGGTGAGCTCAATTTCTTTTTCTGCTCTCTTCAAGCCCCTGAATTAGATTTTGTTTTAGGAGCTGAAAGTGGGGGAAGCACTAGAAGCAAGGTTAATTTTGTATTTTTGAAGATGCTTGGAAGTCTGCCAGAGAGCTGTCAGGTTAGTGATGGCTTGTGACATATTAAAGCAGACAAGTGTGGGTTCATAATCATTCAAGTTGTGTTGAAAACCAGATTGAAACATGGCTAGCAGTGAGGTCTTTTTAAAGAGAAAATTATTATTGTGGATGTTCAGGCTCATAAGTGTATTTCAGCCCTTGCTGTGGGAAGAATCTGTAATTTTAGCTTCATGTGCATCCTCTGTATTTTTCCTCTCTTACTCAGATTTTCAGTGTTTTCATCCCAATTCATCTGTCACATCCCTTGCCTGGGTGCCTGGCGGGGACACTGCCTTTACATGCCTGCATGTGTGGACTCCTGGCTTCCCTGCCACCTGTGCACGTGGAGCCTTTCTTTCAGGCATTTATCCCTTTGCTCAAGAGTCCAGTTCCCTGTCTCTGTAGGCTTTCATTGTTCTACAAAAAGGAACAATTGTGTCTTCTCCCCAGTCAGTGGCATGAGAAGTAGTAAGAAACTGCTTGGTGGAGAGCCTAGGAAAAAGTTATTTAGGTTCCACTGGGTGACCTTCAAAGTTTCTCATGCCTTATTAAGAGGTTTTGGGCAAAGATGTCAGGAAGGAATGAGAAAACTACTTTCAAAATGGCTATGAAATGAGAAAGCCAAAGAAAAAAAGAAAATTTTTCTCTCTTACTGCTTGAAGGTTGTCTATGCTGAAGATATCACCAGCTGAATGCATGTAAGAAGTTGCTGGCAATCATTAAGCTCAATTAATCTTATTCTTGAGCCCAACATAACATCTGTGGATTATTTAAACAAAGCAATGGTGAGCAAGCAGGAGAGGAAAATTAAAGAAAAGAGATTCTGCTGTGAATGCTTGTACCACCATCATCCAAGCAGTGCTGTAATATAGAAACTGGGTCAGACACATCCTTCCCCCTCCACGCTGTCAAAGTTATTTGAGCGTCTATTGAAGCCCTCACAATAGGAGAGTTTGGCTCATGTATTCACGAAGCAAAACTGATTTGTTTCTTAGTTCAGAAAAAGCTGCTGGGTAATTTTCCATGTGATTACAATGAGGCAGTTCAGCTGATCCCTCAAAGCTGATTTCTTGGTGATTTGCTTTTTATTTAATAAGGCACTATTGCTTTTATTTAGCATTTCTAAATTGACACACTGAATCTGCATTTAGCAGCCTTAAACCTCTCTCTTGCCTGTGTTAGTTTTAGGAGCTGCACTGGTAGCCTTCATTCAAAGTTCTAAAGATTGCTGTAAGTCTCTTGAGATGTCACTCACTCTGTTGTCTTACTGATGATATAAATCTAAGTTAATTCATTTATTTGCTTCTAGGATAATTGAATTAAAATATATTAGTTCAGAAGTATGGCTTGGATAGATTCAAATATGATGCTCCTCTGGAGTCTTCCCACTGACCTTTTTAATCCCATATTTGAGTCTTTTAGCCCTGTTTACAACTGTCCCATTAGCAGTCTCAGCCTTCTGGTGTGCTCTGTCTGCTCTGTTTAGTCTTTTTTTTTGGTCTTGTTTTTCTGGCTTCTTTCACGGAGTCCCAGTGGCTCCACCTTGTCCTGGAAAGAAACCCAAGCTACGCTTCATACTCATCATGACAGACTGCACAGGTTGTCAGCGAGCACAGAACCTGGGAGTTAGGCTGCCAGAAGTGACATTAGTTGCCAGCGGTCGTAAGCACTTATTCCAAAGGAGACACGAGTGCAGTGAAATAAGAGGGTCCAGAGTTTCAGCCTGGTTTATAATATTCAATTAAGACATTATCTATTTTCACTTCCCCTCCCTGCTGCCCTCAGCATTCACTTTCACTGAATAAACACATGACCTCTTGCACTTTTTTCTCCTTATAAAAAATGTCATTTGTTTCTTGAAAATTTCCTGACTTGATGGACAGCATTGCCTGGAGGTGTCTGGGTGACCTTCTTGGGCCTGGAGCCAAGAAGGCTGTTTGGGTCATGGCTTCTAGGAGTTGCACACCCTAAGTAGTTGTAGCCTAGTGTGTTAAGGAGGCATGTTTGGGGGTGGTGAAGAAGGAGGAGAAGGAACATAGTTTCTTTGCATCCTCTGTAGCTTATTCCACTCCCTGGACAAGGTACTTATTGTTATCAAGGAACAATGAGAAGCTTTCTGCCCATTCAGGTCTATCTCAGCTCTGATTCTTTGTTTTCTTGTGTGTTAAAAAAAAAAAAAAAAGAAAAAAATGCCCCAGTTTGTGTGTTACTTTCAACAGTGAATGTCTCTTGAACTACCTTTCTTGAACAGGCACACAACTACCTACATCAACATGTCTTTTTTGCATCCTCACTACCAATAAGAAATAGAAATTCTTGCCATTCCACCCCATTGCCCAAATTTTGGGACAAACTCAAGAAAGGAAGCCATTCGCACCCTGAAGTTTGATGGCAGAATGACTTCTCTTCTTATCAAGGCTAATCACTTTCCAGCCCTGTCTCTGGCAAATACTCTATCTGTAATAATCAAGTCAGTGCATATGACAGTTTTTTGACAGGACAATATTTCTTAATAATTTAGTAGTGTTGTGCACACACAAAAATAGAGTTATAATTAGCTCTCATCCCTGAAGTTGGAAGAGCTTTTCAGTTCATTGAAGGCTGCTGGCTAATTCTCTTATCTAATTGGATGAAGTTCCTACTTTCTCCCATTTGTATGATGTCTGCTTTTACACAAACTCATTAAGTGCAGCTGTACTCAAAGTTTATAACAACAGTCCCAGTGAAGACTAGGCAGAAATTTAATAGCCGTTCTGTTCTCTCTTTTTCATCTGATCTCAATCCATTTTGGTGGTTGGTGTGTGCCCAAACATCTTTCCTTAGCACCTAATTCTCCCCCCTCCAGCTTTTTATTATGAATTATCTTAATAATTAGAAAGCAGACAAATTGCATAAGATTCATCTGTCTGTTTTGAAACTGGAGTTTACAGCTTGCTTTCAAGGAAGATGGATTTAAAGCAATTACTTGTTTCTGTGAGATATACAGAAGTAATTTTTTCCCTTCATTTTAAAGCTGGCATTAAGGTGCAATCACATAATTGCTACACTATTCTTTAAATCTTCAGAGGCATTAAACTGATTATACAGGTAGAATAGCAGCACCATCATTAACATTATATTAAGTTTTTGCATTCAGATGGAATTTTTAGCAAAATAAATACATTTAAAAAAACCCACCCACTTTTGTCAGTATGACTGCTTTGTCCTTGTGTGCAATTTTGAATTTCTACTTAGTAGAGTATATATAGTAATGGGAGGTCTTTGCCACAACTTGAATTTGTCTTACTGTGTTGCTTACATATATTCAAATCACATTTATGAAGAAAGATTCACCACATACTTCCTGCAATACAAATAAATCAGTTTTAGAAGTGATTTTATAACTTCCGTGGAAGTTTTTCTTCTGCCGGAGAACTATTCCAAGGTTTCCTGGGGAACTTGCAGCTGTACAATTTCCTTCACTTACTGTGTTCCATCTTCACATCAAACAAGGTCAGGGAGGCTGGAGGAGAGAGGGAAACTCAGGGAAAAAGTTGTCTCACAACACTGATTGTTTCGTGAGGGCACCTACCTGTGTTGATTAATTCTCTCTGTATATCCCAGACCTGTCTGACTATGAGGACATTAATTGATGCTGGGGTCTTAAGTTACAGCTATGTATGTGCACACTTCTGCAGTGCAAGAGGGGAGACAGCAAAGGAGCACAGTGAGACACCAGCAGGGGGATTCAAAAGGACTCCCTCCTAAGACAAATTCCTTTAAGGAGGAAAATTTCCTTCTGCTGGTCCCCCACCTCCTAACATCAATATTCCCTTCAGGCTGTAGGGCTCTCTCAGCTGTGAAGTTCGCCAAAGGCTTGACCTCTATGAGGTTCACAAGACCCTTCGCTCTGTCTGGGATTTAAAGATGGAAATGTCTTGCAAAATCCAAAGCCCAATATGATTAGGGGGGAAAGATCTACTGAACCCTACCTGAACTTGCTCTACTCTATAGCCCTCCCTCGGTTCATGTAATCATGAAGAGGTACTGGAGTTGAGCACTTTGTTTTTGTTCCTGTGAGAACATAAAAAAATTAGCAGTGTTGTAACCAAGTCGCTGGTTATTGCTGTTGATACACCTTCATGGCAAAGTTCATGCATGCAGGTTGATTATCAGTTTTCTCGATGACACAAACAGGTGGTTTAATTGATTGTTCTAATATAAAACTTAATCTCAGCATGAGTCACAGGTCATTTTGACTGATGTCTTTACTAGAAAAATGAAATCTGCTAACATCTCTTGTTTTCAGATCGTTGGCTCCATATGTAGACATGTTTCATCACGTGCTCAACTCCTGTTTAGACAAATATGAAATATGAGTATTCTTCTTGTTCAGAGATCTGTAGCTTTTGTTGTTTCCATCTGGGGCTGCTGCTCCAAGTGTGCATAACATAAGCTTGCCTGACATTCATAAGTGAGAATGTTTAGGTCTCTTCCACCAAGTAAAGGTAATTTTCATAATTGACCTCTACGACCCTGTTGTCTTCTAAGTATGCAGGCTTACTTTTTAGGAAATACTTCACATATTAAAAAGGCACATAATGCTGGAACATTTGTTTTGCCAGCTACAGTCATCATGGGCACATGATTAAAACGACAACGGTAGCTGCTCCGTGCTGTCTAATGTTTTGACAGACTTGAAGACATGAATGTATGTTTGTGCTACTAGTCATTGGTGAATCATACCACTTAATTGGATGGGTCAACAAGATGAATAGATGTGGTCTGTGGGAAATGAAAATGGCTTCTTTCATTTGTGACTGAGTTTCCTTGTACACTGCTTTTGTTGGAAGTAGTGCTAGTTGATAGAGATGGAAAAAGTGGTGACTTATTTTCCTAACACTTGAGTGAGGGGTGATAGTTGTTGGAGGATGTGATGACAGAAGAAAAGCGTGTTTTAATTTTGGTTTTGAAGTGGCTGGGGGTGGGCAACTGAATACTCAAGACACATTAATGAAGATATGTTGACAACTGTTAAGTGTGAAGTCTGTCATGTATCTCATTGCAATGAATGTGTCTTTATGAGCATACTGCATTAGAGACATCTGTGCAATTGTCAGCTGTAATTAAAGAAAAGGATGATTCGGCAGTGGACATACAGTTGGAAATTAAGGACAGGGGTTTTTTGTTGTTGTTTTGTTTTGTTTTGTTTTTTTTTTAATGTGGGGTGTATACTTCTGTTTGCCAAAACTGACATATTTTTGACTAGCTAATTCTTTCCAAATAACTATTAAATTAAAAAAATAATTGAACCAGGGACTTTGGGATTTTTTTAAAAATAAATCTTCTCCTGTAGGAGAGAATTTGAACATTTTAGGGCAAGTGAATGAAGAGTTTTAGATCATGTCCTTGTTGGTGGCATTGTGGAGATGCAGAGAGAAATTACTTCCAGAAACCCTTGGGAAAGCGTGAGGTAAGATGTCACTTGTCAAGCATGCAAAATAAGCAAAGAAACCCATACTGCTTAGACCAGGGTACATCTGTGTTTGCACGTGTTGTGCTCACTTGTGATATACATCACAGCTGTGTGTCATGTTCCATTTTCCTAATACCTTTCTGACTGTATCACGGGTTTTGGTGTTGCTTTCAAAGGGCTTGCAAGTATCGTAAAGGGACAGATGGGGTTTTGCCCTCATAAGGGATGAGCAGGACGCAAGACGGTTCTCTGATTTTTTTCCAGCCACAGAGCTTCCCACCACAGTCAACCTGATCTCAAGAAAAATAAAGATACTTGAAGAAAGACCCACGCTTTTCTCAGGTAGTTGAATAACCTTGTGTAGCAGTTAAAGCTGTTCTGCAGCTATCAATGGCTCCCCTTACAGTGCAAGTATTAAATATTTTCCGTCTTCAGTCCATATTAATGAGAGTTTCACAGTAGATGATGGTGGAAGTAGTTCTCAAGTTGGTAGCATGCTTTGAAAATTGTGTGATGTGAAGAGGAGCCTGGACCTATCTGAACCTCAGATGCTGTTTCATCTCTTGTTGGAGGTAGCTGTATAGGTTTTTTTCCTTGTATACTTCTTGAATATGTTTTATGACATCTGGACTGGCCTTCCTTTCCCCCTCTATCTTGGCAGAGAACAAGGAAGCAGCCGCAAAGTAACAGGATTGACGTCTAATTCCAGAACTGGAAGCTGTGACTTGGATGTAACTGGAAGCAGTGTTATTTGTCCTTGGTTAAAGATTGATTTTACGTCCTTGATGAAAACACTGGGACAATTAATCTTGCTGATTTAGATGGTCGGCAGCTAGAGTGAAGGGTTTATTAGATACCTTGTCTGTGAGGCAGAGGAGTGAGGAGGAGCTGAAATTGAGCACCTTTGTTTAAAATATATCTGTTTCTTTTACATAGCCACCTTTTTTTAAGTGTAAAATGTACCAGCTTCTTGCAGAACTGTGTGTTGGAGGAAGCTGGGCCGTCTGCTAGCAGTAAATGAGTTACTCAATGGGAGGAATGTTTGCAAAGTCTGCAGAGCAATAACAGCTGCTTTTTAAGTGCAAAAAAACCCCCTATAACATTTCAAAACTGTAGCAAGACCAGGGTTTGTTTGTTTTTTTTTTTTAAGGGCCTGGATGAAAGAATATTAGTAATGTGTAGGGGGTGCTGAGTGGCCCAGGCGCCTCACCTGTTTCATTCCTAGGTGTAGAGGGAATTCGAAGTTCGATGCCAGATGGAAAGCAAACCCAGAGCCACATGAACTACTAGCCAGTTTCCTTCAACAACATTAATTTACAGTCTCATGAGAGAACATGTTGGTTTGCTGCCAGTTTTGGCTTCAAGCGAAATTATCGGAGGACAGAACAGTGCAGTCAGCGGTCCCTTTCAGGCCACACCTTCTGGGCAGTGGGGCAGACGGCACAGGCTGCTGGCTGGGCTCTGCCGAAAGCATTACAGGGTTGGTCTGTACCCCAGCTCCCTGCTGAAAAGGGACATTAATTATACTGCAGCACTGCGGCCTCTCCTCCACCTGCCAGGCACATTACAGGGTGCTGGCATCTTTACACTACGAAAGCTGGCTTGCCAAAACTCGCATTTGAGGTTGGTTGATGTGCTTTGCGTGGCTGGGTCCTGCCGGTGGGTTCCTTGGCTGTTTGGTGGGAGGGGAGCAGTGGATGTGGCGCAGGCCAAGAAGAGGGGCTGTTCAGCCAAAGTCCCTTTGATTTGCCACTTGCAGTGCTGTAGGATCACAGAGTAACAGGTATGGAGGCATGATGCTTCTCAGCCTTTTCCAGTGATATTGACTTGAAGGAAGAACATTTCCAAACTGCCTTATTAATAGCCTGTTAGAGTTTCTCATGTGGATCATGGGTATATTTTCCAATCTCTTGCTGTTTTCTTTCCCAACTATCCAGAAGTCACTGTCATTTTTTTTCTTTTTTTCTTTTTTTTTTTTTTTTTTTAAAGTTCTGAGGTGCTGTTAAGATTTGAGATATAGAAGATTGTGACAGAACAAAGAGCAATGGTTCAGACTGAAAGAGGGTAGTTTTAGATTAGACATAAGGAAGAAATTTTTTATTATGAGGGTTGTGAGACACTGGAACAGGTTGCCCAGACAAGTTGTGGATGCCCCATCCCTGGAGATGTTCAAAGTTAGATGGGGCTTTGAGCAACTTTAAACACAAACCATTCTCTGATTCTGTCAAGTGCTGCACAGTTTGAATGTTGCTAAGCAGGCTCAGACAACTGGAGGTATGTGCTGTCACACAAGTGTCTTGGAGAGCTGAACCCCAGAAGGGAGAAAGAGGCTTTTTGACAAGTGAGTTGTTTTCATTGTTTTCGTGTAAGCTTTTAGTAAATCATGGATGATTATTTCCACTGCAGCAATCATGTAAAGTGTAGGTTTTTGTTAATTTTACTGCTGAACACAGCATTTTCTCCTTTCACAATTTCTGATGTAGTTGCCCCAACAAAGGCAAAGATTAAGGGTCTATCAAAGCTGTTGCCATCTCAGTGTGAAGGAGCATGTTTATGGCCTCAGTCAGTGGTCAGTAATAGACTGTAGGCATTGACTTTTATGTGTTTCCATCAGATACGCTTGTCAGTTCATGTGTATAAGACATGAAACTGCGCATGGAGAGATTTCTTATTGTGTTTCAGTGGTGCAATAAATCCAATTTTGGGATTCTTGATACTTGACCAAAAGAGCAGTTTTTGAAGGAATACAAAGAAGTGGTATGGCATGCATTTACATAAATGCATTACACGAAGTGTTGCTCCAGTGTAACCCCTGCTGGGTCAAGTTGACCAAACTATATTTTGTCCCATCCTGTAAGTTAACTTTCTGCCATAGGGCTTTATAGTAAATGGGATATAGCCTGTTTGTGCCATTCTAACTAGGTGATGCTGGATCAGGTGTCATTCATCCTACTACAGCCAAATACCTTAGCACGTACCGTGGCTGCTTTGACAGAAACACCATCAAGAGTGTCTTCATAAACTGGATGAAACTAGCACAGCTCAGTGGTCCAGCAATGCAGAGACCCCCATGGTGCTTATGATCACAGTAGCATAAACTGAGATATGCACATTGGCCTCTGCTACTAATCCACTAATAGTATCATCCACTTATATTACACCTTATCTGCCAAAGGGTCTTTAATGTTCCCAGAGAGGTGAGAGCAACAATATTCTGGAAGGCACAGGTGGGAAAGGGAAAAATTCACTTAGCAGATATATTGAGGATTACTAACCTTTTTAGAGTGAGAAAGTGCAGGTGGGGAGAGATTTAAACCTGCGTGAAACTCCAGGTGACCTCCAGAAAATGACTAACAAGGGCATTGGACAGCATCTCTGACAACATAGGCAGGTAAGTGTCTGTAGCTTATCAGGTGGACCAAGAAAGGAGAGAAGGTTCCTTTTCTGTTTCCTCTTTAAATAATTAGATTGGCTGGCTTTTATTTCTGTCACCTGTGGCTTTATAAAGCTTTGCACCAGTACTGTCTGTTCCAGATGCACATTTTTATCTGCATGACCAGGACCTTGTTTGAGTTTGAGTGCTGATTTCAGAGCTTGTCACTATAATCAAGGCATTGCATTCCCACCATTGTGGTCATGCTTGTAATGGGAGTTCTGGAGGACACATGTGGAAGAAGGCACACCGGTACATTTCTCTAAGATATCCAAGAGGCAACTCTCTACTTTCTTAATGAATTGCACACATCAGTACCAGAGCAGGTATCCCCATTGGAGAGGAAGAGCCATCTCCTGGCCAAACTCAGACAGAAACACTTTTGAGTATATGGCGGGATAGCAAGGAACATGCCTGCACCTTGAGAAGTCCTGAAAAAATTAGATACTGATGGTTTTTACTGACTTGCATTATTTACCCTTTTGAGGTTTTAGAGAGCCGTGCTGAACATTTTCAGTACTTGGCCCAGTTGTAGTGAGGTGCGGTAAACTACGGACTGTGATGGGATGCTTCAAGAGCTGCTTTGTTGTTTGTCCATCTGCGCAATTCAATTTCTTGCAGTGCACAAATCTTGACTTTTACCCTAAATAAAATGTCCTCAGAAGCAGTTCTTGATGCCAAAAAGTTATTTACAAGGCTAACTCCTCTGACAGTCAGGTGTTATGTGAACTTAAATGCCATGCAGTTGTTATCTGGCCATTCATACTGGAATAAATGGCACTTTGTATCATTTGCAGTCTGCCAATAAATATTTAATAAGCTAGGAGGACAAAAGCAGGAGCCATAAGTACTATGGGACCGAGAGCCTGCTGCCGCAGAAGGTCTGCAACACACTGCCAGGAGTGCAGCTTCTGTGGAGACTTAGAGTGCCTGAAACTGTTAGAGTATATTTTGAGAAGGGAGCTTTCTGGGTTTGGCCCAGCAAAACTTGTTTTAAAGGGGATCCTACCTAATTTTCAGATAGCAGAAACCCACCTTAGTTATGAGGTCTAACATTCATTTTGTCTTTACCCAGACCCCTTCTGTTCTCCCCATCTGTTCACTGTGCTTGGGCCCAGTGGTAAGGTAGGTATTTAATCATGGGTGCAAATCTGTTAGCTTTTTAGAAACACTGGAGTCATATGACTGGGCAGAAAGAGGAGAATCATTGAACTAATTTATCTGTTTTTGCTGAGCTTGCTTTGCCTCCCTAGGGAAACTTAATCCTGTCTTCCTTTGTTAGGTTTTAGCTAGAAAAAAGACAGTGCTGAGGCTACTTTCTTCCAAGTCATAGAAGAACATAGAATCATAGAATCATTAAGG
>NW_010144546.1:0-1873 GCF_000699245.1 Pterocles gutturalis
GCTGTGCTGCAGAGGAGCCCGGGGGTGGGGGTGCAGGGAGGCGAGGGGCTGGGTGTTGGAAAACACAGCACATGCACAGGTTTCGTGCACAAAGATCAGCCCCATCTCCGCCTGCACAGCCCCCGTGGGAAGCAGCTGGGCATGGTGGGGTCCTCGGCAGGGCAGCAAACTCAAGCCCAGCGGGGAGATCTGCCCCCCCAAAATGGCAAAAACCTTCGCTCCTGCTGGTGCTTCAGACCAAAGCCCTGCAGCTCTCACATCTGCTTAGGACACAAGCAATTATAGGCAGAAAAAAGCATAACCAGCCTCACCCAAGCCCAAGCCAAATGCTGTGTCAGGGGATGCCCTGTTCCCGTTCTCCCTATAGCCCAGCTGGCCCCAAGTAGCTCATGGCTGGGGATGCTGGGGAGGTGCCCAGGGAGGGATCCACCCTTGCTTGCCAGCACTGGTGGGAGAGAGGAGGAAGAGCAGGGCCCACAGCTGACAGCAGCACCCCAAGGGAGCAGGGTTCAGCTGGCAGCGTGCTTGGCAGCACTAGTCAGCGGCAGGCTATAAATACCTCTAACAGGAGATAGAAACACAAAAGCCATCTCCACTTTCCTCAAATAGCGCGGCAGCCGGGCCAGACAAAGGCGCATTGATGGGGCAGCCATGGCGTACCAGCTGGGCTGGGCTCTGCCAGCAGAGAGAAACCCTGCTCAGGGCTGGGAGCACCCAGCAAACCTGCCCTTGGGTCAGGGCATCACAGCAGCAGAACGCCCAGCCGTGGCAGGCTGCACTTGGTGGGTGCCCACCCTTTGCCCTGGGAGAGGTGGTGCAGGGGGATAAGCAGCAGAAGGATGCAAACCTTTGGGTAAAATCAAGCCTTTGGGTGTCCCAGCCCTAGTGCAGCCCTGAGGTGGAGTGCAAAGGGGAGATCCCAGTGGCTTTTCTCCACCCCTTGCCTTTCCTTTGCACTTTCAACACCCATTAATGCTTTTTTTTGGGACTGCAAAGAGAGGATGGCTGAGGTTGGAGGGCACATGCACAGTCCCATGTCCCCACATGGGCTGCAGTCCTGGCCACATCTGGAAATACAAAGAAAGCAGGGGTGAAAGGGGACAGGGCTGTTCAGGGACCAGGAAACAAGGAGTTACAGGAGCCGTGCCCCAGAGCAGCCCTGGAGAGCGGCATAGCAACAATTCACACTCCAGGAGCACAACGGCTTTTGCCCTGCTCATTGCAGCCTGGAGGACCAAGGTCGGTCCTGGGCAGCTGGGGACACGACAGCAGCTGGAGACAAGTTTACCCCAGCAGGGCAGGAGGGGGGCTGGGGGTAAGTGTGGGGCCAGATGCAGGCAGGAGGGTTGGGGAGGCCAGAGGGGCAGGAGAAGGCTGGGGCCAGGAGAACAGGGGGCCAGATGGGCCACACGCATCTGCACTGGATCAGCCCCAGCTGGATGAGGCTGCTGAGGATGGAGGTGCTGGAGAAGCAAAGGTGGCTGCCACCATCCCCCCAGCCCCTCTGCAGGCAGCCCCACAGGGACCAGGAGGTGTGGGGTTTGCAGGGTGCATGGAGAAACAAAGCAGAGAGGCAGGGGGATGGAGAGGCTAAGGGACAATCCACCTCCCCCTGACACTCAGAGCCACCTCTCCTTTCCAGACCAGCTGTATGGCCAAGCAGCCATGCCCAGAGATGGCCCTGCCAGCCCAGGCGACAGCTGTGGACAAGACTGAAGCCCCTCTGCTCCGGACTACCCGCCATGGCTCCCAGCCCCCAGCCCAAGGCACCGAGGAAGGCAAACCCCCGCTCCTGCACTCCCGCCGCAGCTCCATCCTTAGCACCCACCCAGGTCCCCTGGCCAGCCGCCGCAGCTCACTGGGAGCAGCCCCG
>NW_010144546.1:1920-5246 GCF_000699245.1 Pterocles gutturalis
TCCGGGCTCCCCCTCTTCCAGCCCATCATCAAAACCCGCCTCGAAAACACTTACAGGATGGGGCCGGATGAAGGCCGTAAGTTCAACGCAGGGCGGGTGCAGCGGGTGCTGGAGGGGACCCTGGCCAGCACCCTGGGAGCAGCAGTGTACAGCCCCCAGGGCAGCACCCTGCTCGCCCAGAGCCTGGCAGAGCTGCTGCGGAGCCATGCAAAGGAGGTGGTGCCACCCCGCTACAAGCTGGTCTGCCAGGTGGTGCTGGGCCAGCAGAACCAGCAGAGCCTGCTGGTGGCCAGCCGGGCACTGTGGGACCCTGAGAGTGACAGCTTTGCCTCTGCCACCTTCTCCAACAGCTCCCTCTTTGCCGTGGCCACAGTGCATGGGGTCTACTTTGAGTAGCACCTGTCTTTCATTCCATCCAGCCTTGCAGGGGGAGAGGAACCTGGTCTAGGGGAAGGTGTCCCTGCCCATGGCAAGGGGGTTGGAACTAGATGATGTTTAATGTCCCTCCAACTGAAACCAGTCTTTGATTCTGTGATTGATTCTATAAACAGCTGAAATAAAGAGCTCTGGTTCAGCTGTGGCTCATCGCTGGAGGTTTTGGCCATGGTGCATGCAGGGAGTAAGGCAGGGATGCACCTTGGTGCCCTGATGCTCAGTGCAGCCCCCAGCCTGGGCTCACACCCACACCATATCTTCTGCTACCCTGGTTTGCAACAAGACCCAAGCTGCAGCAAATACAACGCAAAAGGCTGCAGGACACTGGAGCAGGCAGCTGCCCAAGGCTGGGCTACAGGGAGCAGCCCAGCCTGATTCCCACAGTGTGAGCTGCTCTTAGGCAGATGGATTACACCAGCACTGGGAAAGGAGGTGGCAGATCACCTTCAAAGCAAGCTCCTGGAGCAGATAAAGTCCCTCCTCCTTCCTGGCTTCATTCCCAGCTCCTATCCCATCACACCAGGTGTCATAGCGCAAGGACCCAGGCAACCCACCCAGCCCTGGGGCCACAGCCCTTGCCTGCTGCAGCTCAGCAGAAGCCCAAGAGCAGCTGGGTTTGGCTCAAGTGCAGAGATACTTGGAAATGAGAGTCTGGCAGCAGCAAGAAGCTGAGGCAGCTCCAGGGCTCCACAAGCATCAGCAAGAGCCAACTCTGCCCTTCCTACCAGTCCCAGGAAGGGCACTGGAGGTAGGATATGGGCTCCTCACCCCTGTCCTGGCTCTTGTCCCCCCAGCACCAGAAGCCCTTTTGTGACTCCAGCTCCAAGCAAGGTGGACACAGTTTGCCCTTACACAAATTTTTATTGAGGTGAGTCAGGAACAGGGGAGCTGCACATGGACAGACCAACAGGAAAATAAATAATTCCATATAAATTAGATACATAAATAGTCCCACAGAGTAGAGACTGCCTTGAAACAAGAAACCCCCCCCAGGTCCCAGCAAGACCAGGGCTTCTCCAGGCAAGCCCTTGTATCCCACCCCGCCCCCCTTTATCAAACCTCAAGTTGTACCAGACAATTCACAATTTGGGAGCAGACAGGGCATGGCTGGCCCCAGAACAGCCCCCTCCTTAGTGTAGCAGCTGCAGAGTGGCACACACCAGCCCACACAGCTCCTGGCAGGGCAAGCAGCACCCTTCACCCCTGTCCACCCCGGGAAGGGGTTTTCCCTACCCCACAGCAACCAAAGCCTTGAGATCAAGGCTGTGTTCATCCTCTCCAGGCCATGGAAAGGGTGTGTGCAACTGGAGCATCACCTTGGGCAGGATAGCCTGAGCCCCCACCACTGCAGGCAGCTGCAAGCCAGGGCACCAGGGCACAAATGAGGCACAGTCAGCCCCAAACCTGGCTGCACGGCACTCACCCACCACCTCCCTGTGCCACCCCAGTCCACTCCACCACAACCAGCATGGGCAGAGCAGGAGCTGCCAGCAGGAAGACAGTGATTGCCCAGAGCCAGAGAGCAGCAAGGATGTCCAGACCTGCTGCTGTAACCACATCCACATGTCTTAGTCCAGAGTCCAGCTGAGCACTGGGATACAGAGTGCCCAAGTGGGCAGCCAGCACCACAACATACCTCCCATCCCATGGGAGGGCAGGGGGAAGACCTCTACATCCAGAGAGGGTCCCCCAAGGTCCCATGCTAGGCCTCAGCCCGTTCTTGGAGGAGCTTGAGGATGTATCTGAGGCGGTGGTGGAGCTCAGGAGAGCAGCCCAGCTCCTGGATGCTGCACAGCTTGTAGGTGTAGGAGTTGCGCTCCCGGTTGATATAAGTGACAAGGCAGGAGTGGTCAGGCTTGCTAATGATCACCTTGGTGTGGTCATTGTAGAAGTTCACCTAGGAGACAGGTCAGGCTTGGTTTAACCCACGCTTCCTACGGCATGTCAGGAGTCAGGATGGAGCCACGCTTCCTGCCTCAACCCGTTCATCCTCCCCGACCTGCCTGGGAGCATCCCTGCAGCATGCCCCACAGCAGGGACATGCCAGCCCCAGCACTGGGACAGACGGAAGTGGCCACCTGAAGTGTCACATCCCCCATAGGCTAGATAAGCTGCAACTAGCCAAAGCCAAGAAAACCTGCAACTAGCCACTCCAGGCACTGGAACAGCATCCTGCACTCAACTGTTTTCACAGCTGGACTTTGTATTTGGGCTGTGGCAGACGAGATCTAACACAGTCCAGGCATTCTCAGTTGGCCTTCTCCCCACAGGGGTCTGGGAATCCCCACTGTGCCCCACACATACCTGGAGGGTGCCATTGCTGAACAGCATGAGCAAGGCTTGGTCAGTCTTCACCCACTGCAAGAGGAGCAGGGCTGGCTGCCCGAGGTCATCTATGCTGGGCAAGTCACCTCCCTTGGAGAGAAGGCTCTGCATAAACCACTGGTCCCACACATGGTACACGCAGCCAAACCTGGGCTCCCCACTCCCAGGACACAACTCTGTGTCCATCTGGCCACAGCCTGTGAGCCAGGAGCCCCACAGCCCCAAGCAGCATGGTCAAGCCATGATCCAACATCCAACCTACCCACAATTGCAGTCCAGCCCAGGGCCCCACACCCACCTTCATGAGATGCTGCTCCATGTAGGATGCAAAGTAGCGCAGGACACTCATCTGTCCCTGCAGCTGCTCAGGGATGGCGGCCACTGAGAATACCAGGTGTTTGCTGTTGGTTGGGTTGTAATGCACTGTCCTGGGAGGGAGTAGATCATGAGCTTTGGGGCCACCCAGCACCAAACCCACCCCAGCACAACCTCCCCTTGCTCCTTCCCACCCAAGTGGTTTCCCCAGAGACACCAGCTCCTTCCCCACCGCTTACCTGTGGTTGGGG
>NW_010144546.1:5270-7942 GCF_000699245.1 Pterocles gutturalis
CCCCAATGCTGCGGTTGGAGAGCTGGTAGCCGAAGCCGTACTTATTGGAGTAATCCACCCACTTGCTCACCCAGACAAAGTGCTCATGACGGGCCAGGGAAGCTGGGTTTTTTGTTGCTGGTGGAGAGAAGAGGGGGTGAGCAGAGCAGGCAGCCAGCCCCTGCCCACCTTACCTCCCCACAGGGGATCAGACCCCCCCACAGTGGGCTGTGGTAGCATTTAAGGTACCCTAAATAGCAGCCATGCCTTCCTCCCATGGGGAAGGGGATGTACAGTGCCCTGTCCCACCCCAGAGCAGTCTGACCAGTTTACCTGGGGGCATGGAGGAGAGGCAGGTCCTCAGGAGCCGGACAGCTGACTCGATGATGGCAGAGGCAGTGATGCAGTCTTCAAAGGCTGCGGGGAGAAGATGACAGGCTGAGTCAGGCGGCCCCGCTATCAGCCAGGGCAGGACAGGAAGCCTGGGGTGGCCTGGGCAGGGATTGCTCACCCTCACAGCTACTGGCCATCGTTCCTCGGATGGAGGGGGATGCAGACTTGTGGGATGTCTCCTCCACCACTGTCTCCACAGGGCTGGAACTGGCACTGCGGCATGACACGTGGGTGGCCTGCAGAGAGACCTGGCTTTAGCATCATCCCACCTGCTCTCTTCAAAGGGCGTGCATGGGCCCAGGGACGTTCTCACCTCATTCCCTTCCACAGTTTTATAGCTCATCTGCCGGCAGATCGAGGTCTTCATCAGCCCAGTGACCAGTTTGGAGATGTCATCTTTGTCCTCCAAAGAGCCCTTCTTGGCTGAGGAGAGAGCAAGCAATGAGCATAGGGGATGGGGACATCTGGGCCACCCTTCCCAGGGGCTCAGCTCTCCCCCATCCGCTCCCATGCCTGTGGTGGCGAGGATGGTGTCAGGCAGCTGCCTCCCACTTTCACTTCCCATTTCTCATGCAACACAGGGCTTCCAGGAGGAACTGCCCCTATGGGTTGCAGCACAGCATCCGCTCCCCAAGCACACACCCATGCCAGGCCACCAGTGCCACAAGGGCAGGGGCAAGCCCAGTTTGTGCTGGCCCCAAGCAGAAGACCCTACAGAGACCCATCAAGAGGTTTTTCCAGGAGATGGGACCTACTTCTCCCAGGAGGGTCACCCAGAGGTTCCTGAGCAAATCCATGGGCTCACCCTTGGATTTCTTCTTCCCAAAAAGTGTTTTGGTGACTTTAGCAAACAGACTCTTTGCTGGGTTGGGGGGACTCAGCTCTGGAGCCATCACACAGCTGCTGGGAGGAAGCTTCTCAGGTGTGTAGCCCTGCAGAGAGGTCAAGGCAGAAGTTTAGTTTCCATAGGCCATGTGCTCCAGGCAGAGCATCTGCCCTGGGCTGACCGCAGTCACTCACAGCCCTCCTGACAGCCAGCTTGCATTTCCGTCAAGCCTTGGCCCCACGACTGGCATTAACACAGGAAACAGCCCGTGCTACAGAGACAGAGCAGCAGGAGCACACCAGGTCCCTCAGCTCCTCTGGCTGGCCTTTGGGCAGGACAGCCACTGCCTTCTTTGAAGGACTGAGACTTGGGCTCCAAGGACAGCACCCTGCACAGCCCAAAAATCCTCATCCCACCCAGAGAAAGGTCAAGGCCAGACCCCCATCCACTCACCTTGAAGAACTCATGGTCCAATATCTCATCGAGGGTGAGGCGGTCCTGGGGATTGCGTCTGAGGATGCCAGCGATGAGGTGTTTGGCGGGCAGGGAGAGGAAGGCGGGGAGGGGGTACTCCACCTGCTTGATACACCTGTAGGTCTCCTTGAGGTCAGAGGTCTCAAAGGGAGGGTTCCCACACAGCAGGGTGTACCTGGGAGGGGACACGCATGCCACCGTCACATCCCTACCTGGCTTGTGACTCAGAAGCACTTAAAGCAAGGATGTTATTGGCATTTGTCCAGCCACACCTGGCTGGGAACACCACTTCCAGCCTGGGCAGCCATGCTCTCATCTCATATCCGGCCACGCTTCCTCCTAGCAAGTGTTCAGAGCACCAGGCAAGGAGCCCCAGGGCAGGGGAGAGGGCTGGCAGGTGAAGCCCACCCTGTGCCACCACTGCTCCCATCCCTGCACAGCCACCAAGGATGGCAAGCAGAGCAGGAAGCCTGCAGGCAGCAGCCAAGCAGGGGTTGGATGCACCGAAGCAGCACAGCTCCCCGAACAAACAGAGTGCAGCTGCCGCCAGCCACCAAGATTTTCCGTTGTTTATCAGGTTCATGGGTCGCTCGAGCCTGCTTTGAACTGGAATTGAGCATGGCAGGAACGTGCCTGCCCTTTGCAGCTCCCGCTTGTGCAGCCCCTGAATGGCATCCTGGGCTGGCTGGCAGCACCTGCTCCGGAGCAGGGCTCAGCAGAATCCGGCCCCTCGCTCCCCTCCCCCTGCCTTTCAGGAAAGCCACGAGACAAAGCGCACGAGGACTTCCTCATCGGGGCAGCTCTGCAGCCCGGTTCTCCCCACCCAGACCCCTCCCCACCCAGCGGCACAGACTTACATGACACAGCCCAGAGACCACACGTCCGACTCCGGCCCGTGGCCCTGCCTCAGCAGCACTTCTGGGGCCAGGTAGTTGGGGGTCCCACATATTGTCCTGTGGGGCCATGCAGCATGTCAGTGCATGCTCTGTACCCTTATGCA
>NW_010144546.1:8033-9823 GCF_000699245.1 Pterocles gutturalis
CCCCCTCCCACCAAGTTCCCAGGGGTCAGAGCAGCTGCTCCTGGGGAGCCATTGGGAAGAGCCTGTCCTAGAGCCAGGGAGGAACAGAGCCTTTGTGTCCCAGCCCCATGCAGCCGTCAGGGCAGCCGCGCAGGCATAATAGCCATAGTCAGCACATTGTTCTCCCTGACGGCTGCAAGCTCACTTCTGGAGGAGCCACAAAGCCCCCAGCCCCCTCGCCTTGCCTGCAGCTGGGACAGGAATCACTGCCCCCCCCCCCAAGAAGGGGCCCTAAGGCTTCTCCTCACCAGGCCACAGGGACCACTCACCCCTCCACCCTCCCAGGAAGCCACAGGAGGAAGAGTGAAACTTTAGCGGGCTCTGGAACAGGGAAACCTCAGACTTACTTTTTCTTCTGGTCAGAGATACCCTGGCAAGCAGCTAGACCAAAATCCCCCACTTTCAGCTCCATGTTTTCATTGATGAAGAAGTTGCCTGCAAGTCAAAGGTGATGCGTCACCACAAGTCCCCGTGGGGCAACGGGCTCCCCACACAGCACCCTGCCCTGACCGCAGCACTCACCCAGCTTGAGGTCTCTGTGCAGGATGCCCTTGAGGTGAAGGTATTTCAAGCCCGAGATGATTTGTTTGAGGTAATAGCGCACTTCGGGCTCCAGCAGAGTATGGCGGGCCTTCCAGATGTGGGCCAGGGACTGCAGAGGAGAGAAGACAGCTTGGTGAAGGCAGGCAGGGAGAGCAGGCAGCCCTGCTGACTAGGCAAGGGGTAGGCACGGTCAAAGCCAGTTCTTCCAGAAGTTGCACATCCACAAATAATCCTTTTTCCACAGCCATGACCTCAGCAGTCTCCCCACACGAGGTTGAGGTTGCTCAGCACAGCAGGGGAAACACTGGATTTATGGTGGCCCCACCAGCAGCTACAGGTTGCCAACATGAGTGGGCAGCCTGAGTAGGACAGGCAACCAGCAATGTTCCCAGTGCTGTGTGAAACCACACAGGTTATGGCTGAGCTCAGGGTGCGACAGAGCAGGCAGCCCAGGAGAGCTAGTATGCTAACAAAGCACCTCAGATAAGGTCTTCTCCAACCAGCCACAGCTCTGCTTAGGAGATCCTTTGGCAATGAGGTCACACCAGTGCTCACCTTCCTACTGCAGTGTTCCAGGAAGATGTAGATGCTCTCTGCATCCTCAAAGTAGTGGGAGAACTTGACAATGTTCTTGTGGTGCAAGTCCCGGTGCAGCTCAATCTCGTTGGTGATCTGAAAGGGAGCAGCAGTCTGGGGTGAGCACAGGACCCTTGCTGCACCCTGCCAGCCCAGCACCCCGCCAGCCCCACAGCACCCACCTTCTCCCGCTGGTGTGGTTTAGCCACCCGGCTGTGAAGAATGACCTTCACGGCATAGGTTTTGTTGCTGGAGAGGTCTGTCATTTCATAGCATCGTGCAAATCCACCCTGCAAGGGAAGAGGTGGTTACGGATGGGTGACACAGCTCTTCGCCCCTGCCTGCTTACAAGCCTCCTCCTCCATTCCCTCGCAGCACAGCCTGGCAAGCGTCACACGCTCCCTCCTGCTGCGTCGCCCACTAAGATCTGAACTATGATGCTCTCAACCAGGGATTTTCTTCACCCAGTTCCTGTAAAACCTCCAGGGCTTTTTTCCTCCCACCATGGCCGGACTCCACACCTTTCCATATGACAGATCAGCCTGGAAAGTCCTGCGCAGAGCAGAGAGCCCGGGGACCGGAGGCCACCAAAAGGCAGCCCCACGGAGACAGGTTTTTCCTGCCGTGATGTC
>NW_010144547.1:0-268 GCF_000699245.1 Pterocles gutturalis
ATATTATAATATATTACATGATATTATAATATCTATATTATGTGATATACTATGGCAATATCTATATTATCATATATATTATATATCATAGTATATTCCCATAATACCATAAAAAAGAGAATTTCAGCTGGTGATCCGAGCACTGCATTTGCATATATGCATATTAAAGGCTGGAAAGATGGGAAGTCTGCACGCCTTGGATTTATCGACACTGTTGTCACAGGAGGTTTGTATCAGGAAGATGTGGAAGCACATAACGGTGTTTGTT
>NW_010144547.1:314-4290 GCF_000699245.1 Pterocles gutturalis
CCCGTCAGCTGGAATGAGCTTGCGAGCCCCCGGCAGGCTGCTGTAAAGCGGGTTCGGCCGTTTCTCTCTTTTGCCAGCAATGAGATGGAGAAGAAATCAAGCACAGGAGCTGACAGAGGCAAGGAGCATTCCGGGCTGAACAAACCCGCGGGAACGTGTCAGTGCTGGTGCCGTGTTAAAGGTGATCTGCGGTTTAGAGCGATGAACATCGGCTGAGACTCCGGCTGAATAAATCACCCCAGGGACCCCCAGGCTCCGTGGTAAATCCTCCCCCAGGAGGCTGCACACCTCTCATGTGAAAAGCATTTAAGGGATTTCCAGTGCACTGGCCGCAGCAGAAGCTCCGTTATCCGTGTGAGAAAACATTCTGTCTGGGCACCCATCTGTCCAGATGTTTGTTAAAAATCACTCTGCTGGTGGGGCTGATCTTTCAGATTCTTCACTTTGCTCTTAGTCACCAACAGAAAACTAATTGTCTTGCTCTTGGAACTTTTTCCAATTACTCTGAGAGTCTGGATCGCATTCAGTCATCTGCGCATGGTAGGATGTGAAGTGACATCATTTGTCCATAGGGGAAAATAAACTTAATATTTGAGATTAATTAACATACTTATTAAATAATATTTTAATAAATGAGCCAGAGAATATTGCTGAGCTTGAACCATTATGGGGAAGTTTCAAATCCCATTTCTCGTGCTGATGCAAAGAATGGTGACGTGAGAGTCTGAATGAGCATCCTGGAGCTTGCATTAGCCGGGGGAGCAAAGAAAACACTTATTAAATCCTCAGCTTCTCCAGAAGCACCAAAAAATGACAGATTGGTGCCCTGGGTAACTCTGAAAAATTGAAGGAATGGTCTGAAACCCACCCTACCTGCAAACAGAACAAAATTCACATTCAGGATGGGAAATAGAAAAAAGTCACTTTCAGGATGGGAAATAGAAAAAAATCACTTTCAGGATGGGAAATAGAATAAAATTCCCGTGCAGAATGGGAAGAACATGGGTAGACAGCAGGAAAGACTGGAGAGGGGACGTCGGTGTATATAAATGGAGCAGCAGCCACCAGTGATGTGATACTGGGAGGAGGGACATCGCGCTGGGACGCATCTGGAGCAACATCTTCCGTGAGACACGTGCGATGGTTCTGCGAGAGATGGGATCTGATCGCTGAGCTGTTCCTGGGCTTTTGCATTTTCCCCTTCTTGTGCATTACAAGATCAACTGAACTCTAAGCATTTAGATTTCAGCTCCCTTCAGGTCTAAGCAGCATGATTTCGTGGAGAATCCAGCGGCGGCTGTGTAGATGTCGTGGGTGCTGCTGGAAGGGCTGTTTTATGAACGGTTGCCTGTGTGCGTGTCTCCCTGGGAAGGATGGATATCACAGTTCTGACAAAAAGGCTTTCAAAAGTGATTGACAATCCAGCCTGGCAGAAGGCTTCCCCCCCCCCCATGGGATATTCCAGAAAATAAAAAAAAAATCACTTTACTATATGTAACAGAGGGAGCCTCAATGGCAGTGGGGGAGGCATTTCCACGAGGTCTTGTTCCAACCTTAATGATTCTGTGATTCTATGATTCTAGACATCAACTCCAAACCAAGTAATTAATTAAATTGAAAAGTGTATTTTGTAGCCTCAGGTACTGAAATGGGGTATTGGATGAGGCTCTGGGCAACCTGGGCTAGTGGGAGGTGTCCCTGCCCATGGCGGGGGGTGGCACTGGCTGGGCTTTGAGGTCCCTTCCCACCCAAACCCTTCTGGGATTCTGTGATTCTGCATCTTCCTACTCTGGCCTCAGCTGACCACATCTGCCACCAGATGTGCTCTGAACCAGCCCAAATCCTCCCGTCACCCCAGTGCACAGGGTTTTGTGCCCACAGAGTCTTGGACTGGTGATAACCTGTCTGGTGATGATGGAACAGATGGTTTGATGGTAGAAGAAACCTTTGCTGATTGTCTCCTGCCTCTCTGAATGGACATCCCAGAACCTTTATAGGGAATTACCCCTGAAAGGCAGCACGAGGCCACCGGCTGTCATCTGCTCAGAGCTGGGTGGTGATTGATCTCCTGCATGAAATGAGGGTTCAGGGGGAGCCCGGGAACCCCCCCGCAGGCAGCAGCAGCAGCTCCTCAGGTCAGAGGAGGACCCTCCAGCCAAAGGAGCAGCATTCACACCACAAACCCTGCCTGGAAAATGGGGTTTCTCATCTCCCAGCCTAATGCTGCAGCTTGGAGTAGCGGGGGGACCGGGGGGGGGTTTTCCCCCAGCTGCAGAATTTTACCTCCTGGTTCAAATCAGGCACCTCAGCCCCAGAAAGCTGCCACACGAGAGCTGCTGCAAACACGTCCCCAGCTCCGGTGCCAGCCAGGACTGAGGATATCTGCTCCTGAGCCTGTGGGGACACCTGCGGGGAGGTGACGAGATTGATGCGCTCCCCTTGGGTCCCCGCGGGGCTCACACACAGCTCCGGTCTCTGCTGCGCGGACAAACGCGATGGAAAGTATCCAAAATGAACGGGAGTGGCATGAATTAACTTGGAGTGGGACTCCTTTAACGAGGTTGCCTCCCGTTGCCTCTGCAGGTTACGGGATGGAGCACAGAGAGCCACGGGGATGCTGCGCCATCGCCTTCGCAGCGCTGGGGATGTGGTGGCACGGCTAGGGACACAGGGATGGGCGATGCTGGCCTCCTCCCTGCAGAGGGGACACAGGACCTGCTGCCATCACCCCGCCCAGCCCTGCTCCGCCTGCCTGCTGGGTGTTCAGACGCTGCTGGGATTCATACAGAGAACGTGCCTGCGCTCTGCAGCCCGCTTGCGTTCCCGGCCTGAATGCCCAGGATCGGCTGGTGCTCTGCGAGGACTCTCTTCGGGGGCATAAAAAGAAAATCCAATATTAACAGAGAGTGGGAACGGTCAGCAAGTGGGTGAGAATAAAGAGGTCTGGGGGAATGGAAACTAATAAAAGGACAAAGAAAGTAAAACTTGGATGCCTTAAATTAAGCACTAAATCAAAATTTAGTTGCTGAAATAAAACCAGACAGATTGCCTTTAGCCAGATATTTCATTTTTCAGACAGATATTTTATTTTTCCTTTCTTTCTCTTTCTTTCTTTCTTTCTTTCTTTCTTTCTTTCTTTCTTTCTTCTTTCTTTCTCTTTCCTGCTTTCCTGCTTTCCTGCTTTCTTGCTTTATTTTTCTCTTTCTTTCTTTCTTTTTCTTTCTTTCTTTCTTTCTTTCTTGATTTTCTTTCCCAGGGAAATTGGGACCTGACGCCTTGGGAATCAACATTTCAAGATTAGATTTGCAAGCCTCCCCAAACTGGGAGATTTGCAAAAGGTCCCTGTCACCAGCTGTTGGCATGTGCATACCTCACGGCTGCCCAGCTCAGATCTTGTAGGACGAAGCCCCTGGCACAGACTGACTGCAGTGTAAGAATTCATGGTTTTAATTAAATAATACCCTCAAGCCTCAGTGTCCCACTTGTTGTATCTGTGGCAAAGGCAGAATAATCCTTTCTAATGCCTGAAAATCAATTTAATGTTGGTAAAGCTGGAATTCCCTATGTCCCACACACAGAGGATTGGGGTCTCCTCCCCTGTGGGTCAGTCAGTGGCACAGGGGAGCTCTCGCAGGGTCTCAGGAGGAGGGGGGGGGACTGATCTCAGATCTCACCTCATTTCTCTGTCCCACCCTGTCCCCAGGTCCCTTGGGACCTAGCGCAGCCCCAGGGATGGCAAGTTTGGGCATCGCCCAGCAGCTTCCAGGGGCTCCTCTCTGCTGTCCCACGCTGGTGGCAAGCTACAGCTCAGGTCTGCAAAGCAGGCGTGGGGTTGAAGTTCCTCAGCTTTTGAGTTTTCAACATAAAAGTCTGAAAATCAAAGCGCCAACGCCTTTTGAATGCAGCAGCTGTGTTCGGGGCGGGGGTGTGCAGGTCTCTGTGCACATACATCCTCTCTCTGGCAGAGACTTCATCG
>NW_010144548.1:0-3732 GCF_000699245.1 Pterocles gutturalis
ATGCGTAGGGACCTTGGGGCATTTAGGTCCTGAGGGTGGATGAAGAGCTGACTGAGAGCTTGTGTGTCAGGATTAAAAGGAGGGCATGGACAGGTGACATATTAAAATGTGTAGATGTGGCACTTAGGGACATGGTTTAGTGGTGGATTTGGCAGTGGTAAGATCATTGAGTCCAACCATAAACCTAAGGGTCTTTTCCAAACTAAATGATTCTATGGTTCTATGATTCATACTGGGATCAGGAGAAACAGTAGTCTGCATAATAAGGGTCTAGATAATTAATCATTCATACAAGCATTGGATGATGACTGTAAGAAACAAATATATAAATTTATATTTTGACTATGCCTTTGAAAGCATGAAGGCCTTTGCTTTTAGCAGCATTAAGTAGCTATCTGGTCCATTTTTCTCCCCCAAATCTTCTTTATTCATGCATTGCCTTTTAAAGGATAAAACCAAAATAAATAAAAACAAACTAAACCTACAATAATCTGTGTCTATTCAAATCGATAATGTTACTTCTATACTTTCTCCCAACACCATAGTCAGTCAGTTGCCAAATTGCAAGCTACTTCCAAATTACATTGAATGTTTTAGCAGACTAATATTACATCCTCTATGCATTGTTAAGGAGTAGCTCCTATCACTTCCATGACAGGCTGTGTCCAAGAAAAAAAACTTGTAAAAGTCATCTAATTTAAAGCAGACTCATCTTGCTCCCTTTGAAGTTACTGGAAAAGGTAGTGTCTCAGTAAAACTAGTACAATTATTTTAAATATTAATTTTCTACTCTTATGAATATTAATGTATCTTTATTCTACCCAGATCATCTTATCAGTAATATAACTGATCCTTCTCTTGCCTACTGTTCTGAAAGACCTCTTTTGATCTTCATGAATACTCAACAGAATTGTTATGTTCGCCTGTGAAACCTTTGGAACACTGATGCTATCTTTCAACAAGTATCACTGTGTCTGTAGAAATGATAGTGTGACTTTTGAAACAACAGGAAACCTGTGAGCCACAAAAACTTTAAGCTTTTCTTTAAAATAAACAAACCGCAGTGATGAACTACTAGAGTAGCTTTCAGCCTATTTTAGGCATCCATGGAACATTTATTCTCTATTTACTGCTCTCAATTAGAGGTCACTGATGATACATTAACATTAAGAAAATGCATACAAATTGTAATTCTTTCAAATGTGGGCTGTTTAGGTTTAGTAATGTAAACCCTACATATTCTTAACAGAAATGATTTTCAAAGGTGCTCAGAAATCCTACAAGGTTTTTTTTTTATGAGAAGCAAGAACAGAAATGTGAAGCAGTATTACACAAATACTCATGCCGATTTTCCCATCAAATGCTCAGCAGGTTCAAAAGAATGGACAGATATACCTACTCAACTGAGTTAGAGCAGAACAGATCAAATTGGATGTCTGCAGAGTTTCAGTGCTCAGTGGCATGCCATGACAGTTTTATTTCACTTCTCCAGGTTGCCGGGCAAACAAAAAACCTTTTGTAGTCTCCTGCATGATCAAAAAATATGCTCTTTCCCAGGGAAGCCCTGCCACCTGGAAAAAGGCATGGCAGAGGCAGAGTTTGTCTGTATAAGGCTTCAGCCAAAGGATTAGGACACTGACTAGGCCCTGGCATGAGCTTAAGCCAACTGCAAAGGACACAAAGCTGCCGAACATGGCATGCCAAAATGCCAGAGGTGAGGAGCTGACGAGAGTTACAGATAGCACCACGAAGAATGACCGGGCTTCACAGGTAGCAACGGGGAAGCTACATGACAAACAGATGAATTCCATCGATAACTGAAGGGGAGTGCTGGGGACTTTCTGGAGAGCAGAACTGTCCTAGGCCAGCAGCCAGCCAGGTAACCGTATCAGCAACACCACCAGAGCCTGAGATCATCCAGGTACTGGTATCAGAAATGTCAAATCTGGGTATAAATGCAGCAAAACTGGGACCAACAGGGAAAAAATAAGGGGGGACAGGGAGGGGAAAAGGGAGGTAATGTGGGCAGCAAAAAGGAGGGACAGGAAAAAGGAAAAGGGATAATAAGGTATGAAAACCATGCTGCCTTGGGGTGTTTGCTGGGAAGCATTGCATTCGATCATCTCAGCCTAAATCAAGACAATAAATCAAAACCTGTTGTTCTGACCATACCACATAGCCCAAACCATCCCCATGGTTAGGAGACAGAGGAGGAAAGGAGTGCTTTCCCTAGCAAGCAAGGGATCACCCCAACAGCCACAGACCAAGCATGCTGGTTTTGCTGGGACAGGGCCTGTTCCAGCAACAGTGCCACCCACCACCTCACAGTACCACTTCTCTAAGAAACTGCTGCGTGTCTCACGAGTTCTGACACTCTCAGTTAACTAAACTCTATTGCAGCAATTATTCCAGTGTTGCTCAATCTAACTACAACAGAGAAACTAGCTAAAACATGCTGCTTTTATCCAGTGCCTAAGTTACCAGACAAAGAGAGAAGACTCTTAAAAAGCTTATAACCCAAAATGAAACATGAGCAAAAACACTGAGGACAGCAAAATGCATTCACCAAACAAGTTTAGATCACAAAACTCCCTTCAGAACAACTGATGTTGGTTTTTTGGTTTTTTTGAATCAGCATACATCTGAAATGCAATCTAAGACTTGCAAGAACATACCCATACAAAACCAACCCAAATCTTTGTGCCATAAAGTACAAAGTTTATGATAGATGTGATGTAGAGTTTAGAATTTCCTGCACTGCAACTAGAAGAGAGTTACACCATCACTTACTGTCAAGAGCATGCCATTTATATAAACACCCTGTTAGCTAAAACACTTAACCAGCATGACAACCACTCCAGGTCCTCACAGCATGATTTGCAAAGCAGTCTAAAGGTGCATTTGAGACACTCGGAACTAATTCAGATTAAAGATTAGCATTTGCCTCAATGGACAAAGCACATGACTAATTCAACATATTGCACTCATCACAGCACCGAGTTCAACTACTGGCTCAATTTAGAGTTATACCATCCAGTTATACCTGACATATGGTTGTTGGCTGTATATAAATGCCAGTTTTAACACTCTCTGACTTGGATTTTTAGTAAAAACATCTTTTGCTTCTCACTCTCAGAAGCAGGAAGAACTGCCAGTGGCTGACTGTGCATATTCATAGTTATTTCACATATTCCTCTACATTCCCGAGCATCCTGTTTTATGGAGCTTGCATGAACACATCTGCATCACAGGCCATGCAACTGCTGAACTGTTAGATACTAATAGGGAAAGCATCTTTTGATTTGAAAGATACAATTCTCACACTTCATTCAGAAAGGACCACCTTCCATAATGCAGACTGCTATTGGACAACAGCCTCTTTTCAAACCATATGCATTGCAGCAATAGAAGGGATAGAGATCTATAATGCAGGCACATAGGGTTAACTGAAGAGGTTTAGGTTTCTGGTTTTTAAATAAATAAGGAGAATACAAAGCATTGACTATGCCAGGAGTTTATGCACACCCAACTATTTCAGGCTATCTAAGCAATGACACACAAACAGGCTCTGACACAGGGCCAGCCTTTAAAGAGCCACCAGAACAAAGGACACAAAAGGCAGCTGTGTCTTCTCTGATCAGTGCACACAGCTATCAAGGCAATCATAGCCTCCACCAAGGATCCTCTAGTCATAACTCCCTGATCAGCTGGACCTGAGCTGAACAGAAAGAT
>NW_010144549.1:0-213 GCF_000699245.1 Pterocles gutturalis
TCCCTGGGGATGGCACAGGGATGGCGGCAGAGCCATTCAGTGGGGCCGGGGTGTCTGGCAGAGCAGCTGTCCCTTTGCAGACGAGGCCCGCGGCATCTCTGTGCCGTTAATTATGCAAATATAGGGAAGTGTGTCAAGCGGAGGATGCCCCGTGGGCTGATGATGCTCTGTGTGATGATGCCCTGCTCCGCAGAATGCAGGCAGCTGGGGCCG
>NW_010144550.1:0-446 GCF_000699245.1 Pterocles gutturalis
AAAAAAAAAAAAATCAAAATTTGGTTAAACCAACCTCCTGGGACAGGAAAAAAAAAAAATTTTAAATTGGTTAAACTAACCTCCCGGGACGGGAAAAAAAAATTCAAAATTTGGTTAAAAAATCCTACTGGGAGGGGAAAAAAAATTTTCAAAATTTGGTTAAACCGCCCTCCTGGGAAGGCAAAAAAAAATTTAAAATTTGTTTAAAAAACCCTACTGGGAGGTGAAAAAAAAAAATGTAAACATTGGTTAAACCAACCTCCTGGGATGGGAAAAAAAAATTAAAAATTGGTTAAACTGCCCTCCTGGGACAGCAAAAAAAAAATTTTAGAAATTGGTTAAACTGCCCTCCTGGGATGGCAAAAAAAAATGTTGGGATGGCAAAAAAATTTAAAATTTGGTGAAACCAACCTCTTAGGATGGCAAAAAAATTTAAAATTTGGTGA
>NW_010144551.1:0-4755 GCF_000699245.1 Pterocles gutturalis
AGTCACCATCCCTGGAGGTGTTCAAGAAATGTGTAGATGTGGTGCTTAGGGATGTGGTTTAGTGAGTTAGGTGGTGTTGGGTTGGACTTGATGATCCTTGAGGTCTTTTCCAACCTTAATGATTCTATGATTCTGTATTAAAAATATAAGCATTCAGAAGTGAGGAAATTCTGGCTGGAGTAACTGAAATAGCTACTGGCTGTAGTAACTCTTAAGAACATGGTAACTGAATAAAATGCTAGTCTCCCTATCTGGCACTTCATTTAGTTCATTCTTCTGTACCACTTACTAAAAGGACGGTGCAGCTCAGAAACTGTGATTTGTTTCATTTTCTGGAGGCAGGAGGGTTCACTGCAGCTTTAGTTTGGCGCTTTAGGTTAGTGCGGTAAGCTCTGTGAGACTGCTGGTGGTCATCTTTTAGCATCCTTGGTCCAGGTTTCTGTGCAAAGTTAAATTGCAGTACGCCTATATTGATAATGCAGTCTAGTCTGGCAATATTTTCATGAATGTAATGCAAGGCACACTGCTAACTGCAGGATTACATCTTGCCCCAGTCAAGAATGTGAGAGTATTATAGATCCTAACTGAACAGAACATATGAACTGCTTACAGCAGGCAAAGCAGTATCCATATCTCTAGAAGAAAAAAAAAAAAAAAAAGCAGAACTTTTTTTTTCTAACTTAGAAAGTAAACAAAATTCCCTCCACCTCCCCGCCTCCCCAGATGCTAAAACTGAATTTCCAATGCTAAATAATTAAGTGTCGTTCGGGTGGGCTTGGGGAGATTGCTTTTGGTTTGTATTTTTTTAAATCTGAAAAACCTGTAGATCAATAAAAACAAGTCTGCCATACAAAAATGTTTAATAACCTCACTAAAGGCAAGCTTTGACTAGCCTTGTGTTAAGATGAGAGAAGCAGGCAAAATATCTTGCACAGACACAAGGGAAGGATAAAGAAAGTATAGCAAGCTACTAAAGTGTCTATGAATGCTGTTCTTGACAACACTTCCACCTTCCAAGAGTGGATGTAGATGAAGGAGAATGGTAGTTGGTCACCAGTTTGGTCTTGGCTTACATAATATCACCCAATTTCCTACTGCTTCCTGATGCAGTGGAAGTGTAGTTTAATGTGGGAAGGACACAGAAGCTCTTAGACTAAAATAAGATCTTTTTAAGTAAAAAAAAATCATTTTAGCTATGTTCTTTAGTGAATGGGGAGCAGAAAAAGGCAAAGAAGAAAAAGCAGGTATTCACAAAGCCCAGTTCTCTAGGAATGTGCTACGTCTCTGTGTGCATGTGCAGTTTAGGCTGTCTTACAGAGCTGTGATCTGTTAAGGGCCCAGAAGAAGGCATCCAACAAGCAACACTACACTGAACACTTTGGACTCCTGAGAATGAGAGCTTTGTGTGATTAAAACAAAAGAGACGATACACTATGAGAGAGAAAGAAGAGATAACATTTTTTGGCAGATATGATGCAGAGCCAGAGTCGTATCTTTGAGCTAACTCTACATCAGTATGTCTAACACAAACAATAATTTCATCATTTCACATACTTAAGTGTCATCATTCTTTTTGCTGTCCCTCGATGAAAATTTACTGCTTCCTCTCCTACTCCATCTAAATCTTTTTAATCTTTCTGAAATTACACAATTGCTCTACAACATAAGCAATGCTGTGCTGACTGCTTTTTTTGTCTCTGAGCATATGTATTTTCTAATTTTCTACCAATAACTTGTATTTTGAGAGAAGATTTTTCCCCCCTTTTCTCCAGATAACAGGTAAAAGGAGCTCATAATGATACACAGTCCTGCCTAATATCTGTTCTAAAGTTAAAACAATCATTATAGTCCCTCAGCATGAATATCAAACCTCTCTCACTCCAAAGGAGATAATTTTTTAACCTGTTAAGTCTAGCAGAATCAAATGTTATCATGCAAATGTGATCTAACACTTCAGGAAAATCTAAAGAGTTCTAGACCCCCTTCATGTTATTCTCAGCCTTTTCTCAGAGGTACACATGTAATTATTTTTTCCACTGTTTCTATTTTGTATCTAAGTCCAGTTTATTAATTTGACAGAAAGTTTTCTACAATATATAAAATCTCTCCAGAATTATGCATGACAACATTTTGAGAGAACAAGAGGAAATGAGAATGAGCAAAAAGATATTCTCAGATTTTTTAATTAATAAGAATAATGAGGAACTGTCAAGGTCTTACTCCCTTTTCCAAATATCAAATTTGGTCTAGTGGAAGGCATCCCTGTCCATGGCAGGGGGTTGGAACTCAATGATCTTTAAAGTCCTTTCCAACCCAAACCATTCTATGATCCTATCATTCTATGAAATCATGTTGAACAGTTGCATTGCATACTCAGAGAAGTATATATCTTATATTTTAAATTAATTCTGCTTATGAGGTATGCTCTTATAGAACTTTTTGTTCTTCACTTCCCTTTCTGCTCAGCTAACTCTGGAGATCACCTGCTCCAGCTCCCAGCTTAGGGCAGGGTCAGCTGCAGCAGGTTTATCAGGACTGTGTCCAACTGAGTTTTGAATATCTCCAAGAGCTAAGAGTTCACAGCCTTTCTGGGCAACCTGTACCAGTATCTGACCACCTTCAGAGTAAAAGTGTTTTCATGATATTTAAATGAAATTTCCTGTATCTTACTTTGTGTCCATTGCCTCTTGTCCTTTCATTGGTGACCACTGAGAAGAATCTAGTTCATATGTACACCACCCAAAGAGGTATATATACACATTGGTAAGATTCCCCCTGGACATTCTCTTCTCCAGGCTGAACAGTCCCAGCTCTCTCAGACTTTCCTCATGTAACAGAGGAATTACCATTCCTTAAACATCTTTGAGGCCCTCAGCTGGACTTGCTCCAGTACGTTCCTCTCCCTCTAATGAAGGAGAGAGCAGAAATGGTGACAGCACTTCAAATGTGTCACACCAATGCTTAGTAGAGCAGAAGGGTGACTTTCCTTGACCAACTGGTAGCACTCCTACCTGTGCAGCCTAAGAAGCTGTTGGCCTTCATTCCTCCAAGGACATAGAGGTTAAGCTATCTAAAGATATCTCCTCTCTGAATAACCTGTTTTACAGATAGGAAACTGAGGGTGATATTTTTAAAATACGTTTAGCTATATATAACTAGCTGATTTCAATAGGAATTTGCCACTTACATATTTCAGAGAATGTGGACCAGCAGAAGCTTGTTTATTGTCATGTGGGAAGTTACAGCAAGGAAGAAACAAGTCAGATCACCAAAAATCCCTATTCCTAGACTCATCTTCCTGCTTTACTAGATATGTTTGACATTAATATAATAGGTTGCAAGCTACTGACATTATAATAGCTATCTAAAGTTGACGTTAATTTAGATGTACTTTTAATCTCAGTAAATCTGAAAGCAGAGGCATGATTTATTCCAGGTGAAATAAAATACCAAGAAAAACAACACCGCCGTTTTTCAAGCAAATTGTTTACATACAGAGTCATGCAGCAGCAAGAGCGCTGACCGAGGAAACATAAAAAATACAAAAGCTGTCATGTCCCCAAATATTTTTATTCAGTCTTGATTTCACAGAAGAGACTACATAAGATTAAGGCAAAAATTTCTTTACTAACTTATAAGGATAACATTTTCAGAAACATTACTTGTATTAAGAAGACTGGAATAAAACTGAAAGTTGCCACCACAAAAATATAGTGCAGTGAGTGAAATAATTAGCAGATTTGTGCTGCATAATCCAAAGGTATAAATAACATGACTGAAAAAATGGAAGAAATTAATATCTGTATTGTGTTAACAATGCCTTCTCTATATTAACAATGTTAACATATTAATGAATTTTACTTTTACTAGTAGAAAAGATCATTGCTATCATAATTTATGAACCTCAAAGGAGTCATTAATATGATATGGTTATTCTAATGAGGCTTTCATATGTCACTCAGAACAGAAGCATTTGATACAGAAGTATTCACATGCTTTAGTGAGTTTTGAGGATTGATTTACCATTTTCTAAATACTCACCATCTATAAGCAAAAAATATACATGTAATACATTACAGGTAATTTATACCATCACAATTGTTGGCTATGGGCTTGATCCACTGAGGATTTGACCTTTAACTCCCACTAGGGAGAAGGCAGTTTTCCCAACAGAGAATAGGGTGCTGAGACTATGAGGAGCTGCAAGGTCAGGCACAACTTTTGTGCTTGAGAGAATGAAAATTCAGAACAATTTCAGAAATCACAAGCTAGAGGACTACATAATTAATTCAAATAGTATACTGCAATGGTTGACTTAACCAAAGTAAGCAAATTCAAGGCCCAACAGCTACATCCTGTTCAGGGACTTCAGTTCACTTGGATGTGCTATTGGAAGTACATAAGTATAAAATAAGCATCATATCCTGTTCCTGTGATCATACATATAATATAGGGAGCACAAAACCAATAAATTAGAAGGAAAATCCGAGAAGCAATGATTAAGTCATAGTCAGGAGACCAGATGGGTTTTGTAAACTGAATAGTAGCAAAAGAATGAAAGTAATGGAGGTCCCATTTATATTATTTGCTACCCACTTTATCTTTCCCTTCCTCCTAGAGCAAGCAGAATCCTAGAATCATAGAATGGTTTGGGTTGGAAAGGACCTTAAAGATCATAAAGTTCCAGGCCCCCTGCCATAGGCAGGGACACCCTCCACCAGACCAGGTTGCTCAAAGCCTCATCCAACCTGGCCT